>NC_092595.1:29460000-29470000 GCF_047663525.1 Anas platyrhynchos
GTAAGCGTAGTGAGATCCTCTCCTGAGCCTATGTTATTTTCCAAAGATTGATTGACGCTTTTAAGGTTTCAGGGGTAGGGCACTAGGGTTGGGTTTCAGGGTAAGTATTCTCAGGGTTTATGTTTAGGATTTTAAGTTGTTTAGGTTTGGATTTTTAACGGTTAGTATTTTAGGGATTTGGGGGTTAAGGTTTTAAGTTTTTCAGGGTTACTGTGTTAGGGTTTTAGAGTTTATGGGTTGTAGTGTTGAAAGGTTTTTTAGGGTTAGGGTCTTAGGGTTTTCTTTTTGGTCAATTATTTAGGGTTAGGGTTTTAAAATTTTATTTTTATTTATTTATTTATTTATTTATTTATTTATTTATTTTTTCTGGTTAGGTTCTCCAGGGTTAGGGTTTTGAGTGTCCTAATTTTTTGGGTTAGGGTTTGGAGCATCTTAATTTTTTGCGTTAGGGTTTTGAGCATCTTAATATTTTGTGTTAGTGCTTTGAGTGTCTTATTTTTTTGGATTAGTGTTTGGAGCGTTTTTGGGTTTAGGTTTTTGGGTTTTTAGGTTTTAGGTTTTGGGTTTAGGTTTTGAGAGTCCTATTTTTTGGGCTTGGGATTTGAACGTCTTAATTTTGTGGGCTTGGGATTTGAACGTCTTAATTTATTGGGTGAGGAGTTTTAGGCATAGGTCTTCAGGTGTTTAGTGTGGTAAATATTTTGGGTTATGTCTGTAGGGGTTTCGAGGATTTTTAGGGTTAGGGCTTGAGGCTTTTTTGTAAAGGCGGTAAGGGCTAGGGTTACAGTGCGTGCTGGTAAATGTAATTCTTGAAAACTCGGCCCGTGATTGGCTGTTCCGGCTGTCCAAGGAATGCTGGTAAATATAGTTTTCCGGCACCAGGCTTCCGGGAGGCCATGTTGGGTGCCCAGAGCATGCCTGGAAATGCAGGGTTAGGGTTAGGGTTAGGGTTAGGGCACATTTTAGCGCGCCGCCGCCCAGACACATTTTAGCGCGGCGCCGCCCGGACACATTTAAGCACGGCGCCGCCTGGGCACATTTAAGCGCGGCGCCGCCCAGACACATTTTAGCGCGGCGCCGCCCGGACACATTGTACTTGTGGGGCTGGGAGGTTGTGGGGAACATCTGGAGAAGGTGCCTGTAGGGTTTGGGGGAGCACCTGCAGGGTTTGGGGTGGGATCTGTGGGGCTGGGGGGGGTCTCTATGGGGCCGGGGGGGTTTTGGGGGGGTTGTGACCCTATGGGGTGCCCCCCCCAAAGCCCCAACCCGCGGCTGACCTAGCATTTTAGCGTGGCCGCCGTCCACCGGCAGCTTCATGCCCGTCTTCCGCTCCCAGTGGCCCGCGGGGCGCCCGGTGGCCCTACCGGCATCACCAGCGGCCACCTTGGGGTCAACAGCGGCGATTTTGGGGTCAACGGCAGCGGTTTTGGGGTTTCGGTCTGGGGGGTGCTGACATGCCCTTCCCCGCACCCCTCCAGGCATCCTGGCCCTGCAGCTGCCCCCGGGGGGGCTCAACGCCGAGACCTACAGATGAGAACCAGTCCCCTCCGCCCCCTAAATGTGCCCGCAGCCCCACAAATGCCCCCAGAACCCCCCAAATTGCCCCCCCCCAATTTATTCCCCCCCCCCCAGCGCCTGCCTCCACCTGGCCGAGATGCAGCGTCGGGTGCGGGAGGCACTGGCGGAACGCGAGCGGCTGCTGCGGGCACGGGTAGGACGGCAGGGGGTACAAAATTGTGGGGGGGCACCAAGGGGGGTGTGGTCCATGGGGCTTGGGGGGACCCCAAGGGTTGGGGGGAACCAAAATGAGGGGAAAACCAAGTGTGCGGTGTGCGGTTACCGGGGGGACGCATTTGCGGGGCGCACCGGGGGGGAACCAAAATGAGGGGGGAACCAAGTGTGCGGGGTGCGGTTGCCGGGGGGACGCATTTGCAGGGCGCACCGGGGGAGGAACCAAAATGAGGGGGGAACCAAGTGTGCGGGGTGCGGTTGCCGGGGGGACGCATTTGCAGGGCGCACCGGGGGAGGAACCAAAATGAGGGGGGAACCAAGTGTGTGGGGTGCGGTTGCCGGGGGGACGCATTTGCGGGGCGCACCGGGGGAGGAACCAAAATGAGGGGGGAACCAAGTGTGCGGGGTGCGGTTGCCGGGGGGACGCATTTGCGGGGAGCACCGAGGGGGGTCCAGGGGCTTGAGGGGAACCCAAGGGGGGGGGGGGGGGAACCAAAATGAGGGGGGAACCAAGTGTGCGGGGTGCGGTTGCCAGGGGGTTAGGGTTAGGGTTAGGGTTTTGGTTTAGGGTTAGGGTTCGTTAGGGTTAGGGCTAGGGTTATCATTAGGGGGTTAGGGGTAGTGTTAGGGGGGTAGTGTTAGGGGTTAGGGTTAGGGTTAGGGTTAGGGTTAGGGTTAGGGTTAGGGTTAGGGTTAGGGTTAGGGGTAGGGGTAGGGGTAGGGTTAGGGTTAGGGGTTAGGGTTAGGGTTAGGGTCAGGGTAAGGGTCAGAGTCAGGGTAAGCGTAGTGAGATCCTCTCCTGAGCCTATGTTATTTTCCAAAGATTGATTGACGCTTTTAAGGTTTCAGGGGTAGGGCACTAGGGTTGGGTTTCAGGGTAAGTATTCTCAGGGTTTATGTTTAGGATTTTAAGTTGTTTAGGTTTGGATTTTTAACGGTTAGTATTTTAGGGATTTGGGGGTTAAGGTTTTAAGTTTTTCAGGGTTACTGTGTTAGGGTTTTAGAGTTTATGGGTTGTAGTGTTGAAAGGTTTTTTAGGGTTAGGGTCTTAGGGTTTTCTTTTTGGTCAATTATTTAGGGTTAGGGTTTTAAAATTTTATTTTTATTTATTTATTTATTTATTTATTTATTTTTTCTGGTTAGGTTCTCCAGGGTTAGGGTTTTGAGTGTCCTAATTTTTTGGGTTAGGGTTTGGAGCATCTTAATTTTTTGCGTTAGGGTTTTGAGCATCTTAATATTTTGTGTTAGTGCTTTGAGTGTCTTATTTTTTTGGATTAGTGTTTGGAGCGTTTTTGGGTTTAGGTTTTTGGGTTTTTAGGTTTTAGTTTTTGGGTTTAGGTTTTGAGAGTCCTATTTTTTGGGCTTGGGATTTGAACGTCTTAATTTTGTGGGCTTGGGATTTGAACGTCTTAATTTATTGGGTGAGGAGGTTTAGGCATAGGTCTTCAGGTGTTTAGTGTGGTAAATATTTTGGGTTATGTCTGTAGGGGTTTCGAGGATTTTTAGGGTTAGGGCTTGAGGCTTTTTTGTAAAGGCGGTAAGGGCTAGGGTTACAGTGCGTGCTGGTAAATGTAATTCTTGAAAACTCGGCCCGTGATTGGCTGTTCCGGCTGTCCAAGGAATGCTGGTAAATATAGTTTTCCGGCACCAGGCTTCCGGGAGGCCATGTTGGGTGCCCAGAGCATGCCTGGAAATGCAGGGTTAGGGTTAGGGTTAGGGTTAGGGCACATTTTAGCGCGCCGCCGCCCAGACACATTTTAGCGCGGCGCCGCCCGGACACATTTAAGCACGGCGCCGCCTGGGCACATTTAAGCGCGGCGCCGCCCAGACACATTTTAGCGCGGCGCCGCCCGGACACATTGTACTTGTGGGGCTGGGAGGTTGTGGGGAACATCTGGAGAAGGTGCCTGTAGGGTTTGGGGGAGCACCTGCAGGGTTTGGGGTGGGATCTGTGGGGCTGGGGGGGGTCTCTATGGGGCCGGGGGGGTTTTGGGGGGGTTGTGACCCTATGGGGTGCCCCCCCCAAAGCCCCAACCCGCGGCTGACCTAGCATTTTAGCGTGGCCGCCGTCCACCGGCAGCTTCATGCCCGTCTTCCGCTCCCAGTGGCCCGCGGGGCGCCCGGTGGCCCTACCGGCGTCACCAGCGGCCACCTTGGGGTCAACAGCGGCGATTTTGGGGTCAACGGCAGCGGTTTTGGGGTTTCGGTCTGGGGGGTGCTGACATGCCCTTCCCCGCACCCCTCCAGGCATCCTGGCCCTGCAGCTGCCCCCGGGGGGGCTCAACGCCGAGTCCTACAGATGAGAACCAGTCCCCTCCGCCCCCTAAATGTGCCCGCAGCCCCACAAATGCCCCCAGAACCCCCCAAATTGGCCCCCCCCCAATTTATTCCCCCCCCCCCAGCGCCTGCCTCCACCTGGCCGAGATGCAGCGTCGGGTGCGGGAGGCACTGGCGGAACGCGAGCGGCTGCTGCGGGCACGGGTAGGACGGCAGGGGGTACAAAATTGTGGGGGGGCACCAAGGGGGGTGTGGTCCATGGGGCTTGGGGGGACCCCAAGGGTTGGGGGGAACCAAAATGAGGGGAAAACCAAGTGTGCGGGGTGCGGTTGCCGGGGGGACGCATTTGCGGGGCGCACCGGGGGGGAACCAAAATGAGGGGGGAACCAAGTGTGCGGGGTGCGGTTGCCGGGGGGACGCATTTGCAGGGCGCACCGGGGGAGGAACCAAAATGAGGGGGGAACCAAGTGTGCGGGGTGCGGTTGCCGGGGGGACGCATTTGCGGGGCGCACCGGGGGGGAACCAAAATGAGGGGGGAACCAAGTGTGCGGGGTGCGGTTGCCGGGGGGACGCATTTGCGGGGAGCACCGAGTGGGGTCCATGGGGCTTGAGGGGAACCCAAGGGGGGGGGGGGGAACCAAAATGAGGGGGGAACCAAGTGTGCGGGGTGCGGTTGCCAGGGGGTTAGGGTTAGGGTTAGGGTTTTGGTTTAGGGTTAGGGTTCGTTAGGGTTAGGGCTAGGGTTATCATTAGGGGGTTAGGGGTAGTGTTAGGGGGGTAGGGTTAGGGGTTAGGGTTAGGGTTAGGGTTAGGGTTAGGGTTAGGGTTAGGGTTAGGTGTAGGGTTAGGGTTAGGGTTAGGGTTAGGGTTAGGGGTAGGGGTAGGGGTAGGGTTAGGGTTAGGGTTAGGGTTAGGGTTAGGGGTTAGGGTTAGGGTTAGGGTCAGGGTAAGGGTCAGAGTCAGGGTAAGCGTAGTGAGATCCTCTCCTGAGCCTATGTTATTTTCCAAAGATTGATTGACGCTTTTAAGGTTTCAGGGGTAGGGCACTAGGGTTGGGTTTCAGGGTAAGTATTCTCAGGGTTTATGTTTAGGATTTTAAGTTGTTTAGGTTTGGATTTTTAACGGTTAGTATTTTAGGGATTTGGGGGTTAAGGTTTTAAGTTTTTCAGGGTTACTGTGTTAGGGTTTTAGAGTTTATGCGTTGTAGTGTTGAAAGGTTTTTTAGGGTTAGGGTCTTAGGGTTTTCTTTTTGGTCAATTATTTAGGGTTAGGGTTTTAAAATTTTATTTTTATTTATTTATTTATTTATTTATTTATTTATTTATTTATTTATTTTTTCTGGTTAGGTTCTCCAGGGTTAGGGTTTTGAGTGTCCTAATTTTTTGGGTTAGGGTTTGGAGCATCTTAATTTTTTGCGTTAGGGTTTTGAGCATCTTAATATTTTGTGTTAGTGCTTTGAGTGTCTTATTTTTTTGGATTAGTATTTGGAGCGTTTTTGGGTTTAGGTTTTTGGGTTTTTAGGTTTTAGTTTTTGGGTTTAGGTTTTGAGAGTCCTATTTTTTGGGCTTGGGATTTGAACGTCTTAATTTTGTGGGCTTGGGATTTGAACGTCTTAATTTATTGGGTGAGGAGTTTTAGGCATAGGTCTTCAGGTGTTTAGTGTGGTAAATATTTTGGGTTATGTCTGTAGGGGTTTCGAGGATTTTTAGGGTTAGGGCTTGAGGCTTTTTTGTAAAGGCGGTAAGGGCTAGGGTTACAGTGCGTGCTGGTAAATGTAATTCTTGAAAACTCGGCCCGTGATTGGCTGTTCCGGCTGTCCAAGGAATGCTGGTAAATATAGTTTTCCGGCACCAGGCTTCCGGGAGGCCATGTTGGGTGCCCAGAGCATGCCTGGAAATGCAGGGTTAGGGTTAGGGTTAGGGTTAGGGCACATTTTAGCGCGCCGCCGCCCAGACACATTTTAGCGCGGCGCCGCCCGGACACATTTAAGCACGGCGCCGCCTGGGCACATTTAAGCGCGGCGCCGCCCAGACACATTTTAGCGCGGCGCTGCCCGGACACATTGTACTTGTGGGGCTGGGAGGTTGTGGGGAACATCTGGAGAAGGTGCCTGTAGGGTTTGGGGGAGCACCTGCAGGGTTTGGGGTGGGATCTGTGGGGCTGGGGGGGGTCTCTATGGGGCCGGGGGGGTTTTGGGGGGGTTGTGACCCTATGGGGTGCCCCCCCCAAAGCCCCAACCCGCGGCTGACCTAGCATTTTAGCGTGGCCGCCGTCCACCGGCAGCTTCATGCCCGTCTTCCGCTCCCAGTGGCCCGCGGGGCGCCCGGTGGCCCTACCGGCGTCACCAGCGGCCACCTTGGGGTCAACAGCGGCGATTTTGGGGTCAACGGCAGCGGTTTTGGGGTTTCGGTCTGGGGGGTGCTGACATGCCCTTCCCCGCACCCCTCCAGGCATCCTGGCCCTGCAGCTGCCCCCGGGGGGGCTCAACGCCGAGTCCTACAGATGAGAACCAGTCCCCTCCGCCCCCTAAATGTGCCCGCAGCCCCACAAATGCCCCCAGAACCCCCCAAATTGGCCCCCCCCCAATTTATTCCCCCCCCCCCAGCGCCTGCCTCCACCTGGCCGAGATGCAGCGTCGGGTGCGGGAGGCACTGGCGGAACGCGAGCGGCTGCTGCGGGCACGGGTAGGACGGCAGGGGGTACAAAATTGTGGGGGGGCACCAAGGGGGGTGTGGTCCATGGGGCTTGGGGGGACCCCAAGGGTTGGGGGGAACCAAAATGAGGGGAAAACCAAGTGTGCGGGGTGCGGTTACCGGGGGGACGCATTTGCGGGGCGCACCGGGGGGGAACCAAAATGAGGGGGGAACCAAGTGTGCGGGGTGCGGTTGCCGGGGGGACGCATTTGCAGGGCGCACCGGGGGAGGAACCAAAATGAGGGGGGAACCAAGTGTGCGGGGTGCGGTTGCCGGGGGGACGCATTTGCGGGGCGCACCGGGGGGGAACCAAAATGAGGGGGGAACCAAGTGTGCGGGGTGCGGTTGCCGGGGGGACGCATTTGCGGGGAGCACCGAGTGGGGTCCATGGGGCTTGAGGGGAACCCAAGGGGGGCGGGGGGAACCAAAATGAGGGGGGAACCAAGTGTGCGGGGTGCGGTTGCCAGGGGGTTAGGGTTAGGGTTAGGGTTTTGGTTTAGGGTTAGGGTTCGTTAGGGTTAGGGCTAGGGTTATCATTAGGGGGTTAGGGGTAGTGTTAGGGGGGTAGGGTTAGGGGTTAGGGTTAGGGTTAGGGTTAGGGTTAGGGTTAGGGTTAGGGTTAGGGTTAGGTGTAGGGTTAGGGTTAGGGTTAGGGTTAGGGTTAGGGGTAGGGGTAGGGGTAGGGTTAGGGTTAGGGTTAGGGTTAGGGTTAGGGTTTAGGGTTAGGGTTAGGGTCAGGGTAAGGGTCAGATTCAGGGTAAGCGTAGTGAGATCCTCTCCTGAGCCTATGTTATTTTCCAAAGATTGATTGACGCTTTTAAGGTTTCAGGGGTAGGGCACTAGGGTTGGGTTTCAGGGTAAGTATTCTCAGGGTTTATGTTTAGGATTTTAAGTTGTTTAGGTTTGGATTTTTAACGGTTAGTATTTTAGGGATTTGGGGGTTAAGGTTTTAAGTTTTTCAGGGTTACTGTGTTAGGGTTTTAGAGTTTATGCGTTGTAGTGTTGAAAGGTTTTTTAGGGTTAGGGTCTTAGGGTTTTCTTTTTGGTCAATTATTTAGGGTTAGGGTTTTAAAATTTTATTTTTATTTATTTATTTATTTATTTATTTATTTATTTTTTCTGGTTAGGTTCTCCAGGGTTAGGGTTTTGAGTGTCCTAATTTTTTGGGTTAGGGTTTGGAGCATCTTAATTTTTTGCGTTAGGGTTTTGAGCATCTTAATATTTTGTGTTAGTGCTTTGAGTGTCTTATTTTTTTGGATTAGTATTTGGAGCGTTTTTGGGTTTAGGTTTTTGGGTTTTTAGGTTTTAGTTTTTGGGTTTAGGTTTTGAGAGTCCTATTTTTTGGGCTTGGGATTTGAACGTCTTAATTTTGTGGGCTTGGGATTTGAACGTCTTAATTTATTGGGTGAGGAGTTTTAGGCATAGGTCTTCAGGTGTTTAGTGTGGTAAATATTTTGGGTTATGTCTGTAGGGGTTTCGAGGATTTTTAGGCTTAGGGCTTGAGGCTTTTTTGTAAAGGCGGTAAGGGCTAGGGTTACAGTGCGTGCTGGTAAATGTAATTCTTGAAAACTCGGCCCGTGATTGGCTGTTCCGGCTGTCCAAGGAATGCTGGTAAATATAGTTTTCCGGCACCAGGCTTCCGGGAGGCCATGTTGGGTGCCCAGAGCATGCCTGGAAATGCAGGGTTAGGGTTAGGGTTAGGGTTAGGGCACATTTTAGCGCGCCGCCGCCCAGACACATTTTAGCGCGGCGCCGCCCGGACACATTTAAGCACGGCGCCGCCTGGGCACATTTAAGCGCGGCGCCGCCCAGACACATTTTAGCGCGGCGCCGCCCGGACACATTGTACTTGTGGGGCTGGGAGGTTGTGGGGAACATCTGGAGAAGGTGCCTGTAGGGTTTGGGGGAGCACCTGCAGGGTTTGGGGTGGGATCTGTGGGGCTGGGGGGGGTCTCTATGGGGCCGGGGGGGTTTTGGGGGGGTTGTGACCCTATGGGGTGCCCCCCCCAAAGCCCCAACCCGCGGCTGACCTAGCATTTTAGCGTGGCCGCCGTCCACCGGCAGCTTCATGCCCGTCTTCCGCTCCCAGTGGCCCGCGGGGCGCCCGGTGGCCCTACCGGCGTCACCAGCGGCCACCTTGGGGTCAACAGCGGCGATTTTGGGGTCAACGGCAGCGGTTTTGGGGTTTCGGTCTGGGGGGTGCTGACATGCCCCCCCCCGCACCCCTCCAGGCATCCTGGCCCTGCAGCTGCCCCCGGGGGGGCTCAACGCCGAATCCTACAGATGAGAACCAGTCCCCTCCGCCCCCTAAATGTGCCCGCAGCCCCACAAATGCCCCCAGAACCCCCCAAATTGGCCCCCCCCAATTTATTCCCCCCCCCCCAGCGCCTGCCTCCACCTGGCCGAGATGCAGCGTCGGGTGCGGGAGGCACTGGCGGAATGCGAGCGGCTGCTGCGGGCACGGGTAGGACGGCAGGGGGTACAAAATTGTGGGGGGGCACCAAGGGGGGTGTGGTCCATGGGGCTTGGGGGGACCCCAAGGGTTGGGGGGAACCAAAATGAGGGGAAAACCAAGTGTGCGGGGTGCGGTTGCCGGGGGGATGCATTTGCGGGGCGCACCGGGGGGGGAACCAAAATGAGGGGGGAACCAAGTGTGCGGGGTGCGGTTGCCGGGGGGACGCATTTGCAGGGCGCACCGGGGGGGGGAACCAAAATGAGGGGGGAACCAAGTGTGCGGGGTGCGCTTGCCGGGGGGACGCATTTGCAGGGCGCACCGGGGGAGGAACCAAAATGAGGGGGGAACCAAGTGTGCGGGGTGCGGTTGCGGGGGGGACGCATTTGCGGGGAGCACCGAGGGGGGTCCATGGGGCTTGAGGGGAACCCAAGGGGGGGGGGGGGGAACCAAAATGAGGGGGGAACCAAGTGTGCGGGGTGCGGTTGCCAGGGGGTTAGGGTTAGGGTTAGGGTTTTGGTTTAGGGTTAGGGTTCGTTAGGGTTAGGGCTAGGGTTATCATTAGGGGGTTAGGGGTAGTGTTAGGGGGGTAGGGTTAGGGGTTAGGGTTAGGGTTAGGGTTAGGGGTAGGGTTAGGGTTAGGGGTAGGGGTAGGGGTAGGGTTAGGGTTAGGGTTAGGGTTAGGGTTAGGGGTTAGGGTTAGGGTTAGGGTCAGGGTAAGGGTCAGAGTCAGGGTAAGCGTAGTGAGATCCTCTCCTGAGCCTATGTTATTTTCCAAAGATTGATTGACGCTTTTAAGGTTTCAGGGGTAGGGCACTAGGGTTGGGTTTCAGGGTAAGTATTCTCA
>NC_092595.1:29475000-29477500 GCF_047663525.1 Anas platyrhynchos
TGTGTTAGGGTTTTAGAGTTTATGGGTTGTAGTGTTGAAAGGTTTTTTAGGGTTAGGGTCTTAGGGTTTTCTTTTTGGTCAATTATTAGGGTTAGGGTTAGGGTTAGGGTTAGGGTTAGGGTTAGGGTTAGGGTTAGGGTTAGGGTTAGGGTTAGGGTTAGGGTTAGGGGTTAGGGTTAGGGTTAGGGTTAGGGTTAGGGTTAGGGTTAGGGTTAGGGTTAGGGTTAGGGTTAGGGTTAGGGTTAGGGTTAGGGTTAGGGTTAGGGTTAGGGTTAGGGTTAGGGTTAGGGTTAGGGTTAGAGGGTTAGGGTTAGAGGGTTAGGGTTAGGGTTAGGGTTAGGGTTAGGGTTAGGGTTAGGGTTAGGGTTAGGGTTAGTGGTGTTGGAGCGTGGCCGGCCGGCTGTTGGAGCGTGGCCGGCCGGCCGGCTGTTGGAGCGTGGTGTTAGGGTTAGGGTTAGGGTTAGGGTTAGGGTTAGGGTTAGGGTTAGGGTTAGGGTTAGGGTTAGGGTTAGGGTTAGGGTTAGAGGGTTAGGGTTAGGGTTAGAGGGTTAGGGTTAGGGTTAGGGTTAGGGTTAGGGTTAGGGTTAGGGTTAGGGTTAGGGTTAGGGTTAGGGTTAGAGGGTTAGGGTTAGGGTTAGGGTTAGGGTTAGGGTTAGGGTTAGGGTTAGGGTTAGGGTTAGGGTTAGGGTTAGGGTTAGGGTTAGGGTTAGGGTTAGGGTTAGGGTTAGGGTTAGGGTTAGGGTTAGGGTTAGGGTTAGATCCGTTAGGGTTAGGGTTAGGGTTAGGGTTAGGGTTAGGGTTAGGGTTAGGGTTAGGGTTAGGGTTAGGGTTAGGGTTAGGGTTAGGGTTAGGGTTAGGGTTAGGGTTAGGGTTAGGGTTAGGGTTAGATCCGTTAGGGTTAGGGTTAGGGTTAGGGTTAGGGTTAGGGTTAGGGTTAGGGTTAGGGTTAGGGTTAGGGTTAGGGTTAGGGTTAGGGTTAGGGTTAGGGTTAGGGTTAGGGTTAGGGTTAGGGTTAGGGTTAGGGTTAGATCCGTTAGGGTTAGGGTTAGGGTTAGGGTTAGGGTTAGGGTTAGGGTTAGGGTTAGGGTTAGGGTTAGGGTTAGGGTTAGGGTTAGGGTTAGGGTTAGGGTTAGGGTTAGGGTTAGGGTTAGGGTTAGGGTTAGGGTTAGGGTTAGGGTTAGGGTTAGGGTTAGGGTTAGGGTTAGGGTTAGGGTTAGGGTTAGGGTTAGGGTTAGGGTTAGGGTTAGGGTTAGGGTTAGGGTTAGGGTTAGGGTTAGGGTTAGGGTTAGGGTTAGGGTTAGGGTTAGGGTTAGTTCTAGGGTTCTAGGTTTCAAGGGTTCTAGGTTCTAGAGGTTCTAGGTTCTACTGTTCTAGGTTCTACTGTTCTAGGTTCTAGAGGTTCTAGAGGTTCTAGAGGTTCTAGAGGTTCTAGAGGTTCTAGAGGTTCTAGGTTCTAGGGTTCTAGATTCTAGGGTTCTAGATTCAAGTGTTCTAGGTTTCACCATAACTGACGGGTTAGGGTTAGGGTTAGGGTTAGGGTTAGGGTTAGGGTTAGGGTTAGGGTTAGGGTTAGTTCTAGGGTTCTAGGTTTCAAGGGTTCTAGGTTCTAGAGGTTCTAGGTTCTACTGTTCTAGGTTCTACTGTTCTAGGTTCTAGAGGTTCTAGAGGTTCTAGAGGTTCTAGAGGTTCTAGAGGTTCTAGAGGTTCTAGGTTCTAGGGTTCTAGATTCTAGGGTTCTAGATTCAAGTGTTCTAGGTTTCACCATAACTGACGGGTTAGGGTTAGGGTTAGGGTTAGGGTTAGGGTTAGGGTTAGGGTTAGGGTTAGGGTTAGTTCTAGGGTTCTAGGTTTCAAGGGTTCTAGGTTCTAGAGGTTCTAGGTTCTACTGTTCTAGGTTCTACTGTTCTAGGTTCTAGAGGTTCTAGAGGTTCTAGAGGTTCTAGAGGTTCTAGGTTCTAGGGTTCTAGATTCTAGGGTTCTAGATTCAAGTGTTCTAGGTTTCACCATAACTGACGGGTTAGGGTTAGGGTTAGGGTTAGGGTTAGGGTTAGGGTTAGGGTTAGGGTTAGGGTTAGGGTTAGGGTTAGGGTTAGGGTTAGGGTTAGGGTTAGGGTTAGGGTTAGGGTTAGGGTTAGGGTTAGGGTTAGGGTTAGGGTTAGGGTTAGTTCTAGGGTTCTAGGTTTCAAGGGTTCTAGGTTCTAGAGGTTCTAGGTTCTACTGTTCTAGGTTCTACTGTTCTAGGTTCTAGAGGTTCTAGAGGTTCTAGAGGTTCTAGAGGTTCTAGAGGTTCTAGAGGTTCTAGGTTCTAGGGTTCTAGATTCTAGGGTTCTAGATTCAAGTGTTCTAGGTTTCACCATAACTGACGGGTTAGGGTTAGGGTTAGGGTTAGGGTTAGGGTTAGGGTTAGGGTTAGGGTTAGGGTTAGTTCTAGGGTTCTAGGTTTCAAGGGTTCTAGGTTCTAGAGGTTCTAGGTTCTACTGTTCTAGGTTCTACTGTTCTA
>NC_092596.1:0-7500 GCF_047663525.1 Anas platyrhynchos
AAACCTAACCCTACCTAACCCTAACCCTAACCCTAACCCTAACCCTAACCCTAACCCTAACCCTAACCCCTAACCCTAACCCTAACCCTAACCCTAACCCTAACCCTAACCCTAACCCTAACCCTAACCCTAACCCTAACCCTAACCCTAACCCTAACCCTAACCCTAACCCTAACCCTAACCCTCAACCCCCCTAACCCTAACCCTAACCTAACCCTAACCCTAACCTAACCCTAACCCTAACCCTAACCCTAACCCTAACCCTAACCCTAACCCTAACCCTAACCCTAACCCTAACCCTAACCCTAACCTAACCCTAACCCTAACCCTAACCCTAACCCTAACCCTAACCCTAACCCTAACCCTAACCCTAACCCTAACCCTAACCCTAACCCTAACCCTAACCCTAACCCTAACCCTAACCCTAACCCTAACCCTAACCCTAACCCTAACCCTAACCCTAACCCTAACCCTAACCCTAACCCTAACCCTAACCCTAACCCTAACCCTAACCCTAACCCTAACCCTAACCCTAACCCTAACCCTAACCCTAACCCTAACCCTAACCCTAACCCTAACCCTAACCCTAACCCTAACCCTAACCCTAACCCTAACCCTAACCCTAACCCCTAACCCTAACCCTAACCCTAACCCTAACCCTAACCCTAACCCTAACCCTAACCCTAACCCTAACCCTAACCCTAACCCTAACCCTAACCCTAACCTAACCCTAACCTAACCCTAACCCTAACCCTAACCCTAACCCTAACCCTAACCCTAACCCTAACCCTAACCTAACCCTAACCCTAACCCTAACCCTAACCCTAACCCTAACCCTAACCCTAACCCTAACCCTAACCCTAACCCTAACCCTAACCCTAACCCTAACCCTAACCCTAACCCTAACCCTAACCCTAACCCTAACCCTAACCCTAACCCTAACCCTAACCCTAACCCTAACCCTAACCCTAACCCTAACCCTAACCCTAACCTAACCCTAACCCTAACCCTAACCCTAACCCTAACCCTAACCCTAACCCTAACCCTAACCCTAACCCTAACCCTAACCCTAACCCTAACCCTAACCCTAACCCTAACCCTAACCCTAACCCTAACCCTAACCCTAACCCTAACCTAACCCTAACCCTAACCCTAACCCTAACCCTAACCCTAACCCTAACCCTAACCCTAACCCTAACCCTAACCCTAACCTAACCCTAACCCTAACCCTAACCCTAACCCTACCCTAACCCTAACCCTAACCCTAACCCTAACCCTAACCCTAACCCTAACCCTAACCCTAACCCTAACCCTAACCCTAACCTAACCCTAACCCTAACCCTAACCCTAACCCTAACCCTACCCTAACCCTAACCCTACCCTAACCCTAACCCTAACCCTAACCCTAACCCTAACCCTAACCCTAACCCTAACCCTAACCCTAACCCTAACCCTACCCTAACCCTAACCCTAACCCTAACCCTAACCCTAACCCTAACCCTAACCCTAACCCTAACCCTAACCCTAACCCTAACCCTAACCCTAACCCTAACCCTAACCCTAACCCTAACCCTAACCCTAACCCTAACCCTAACCCTAACCCTAACCCTAACCCTAACCCTAACCCTAACCCTAACCCTAACCCTAACCCCTAACCCTAACCCTAACCCTAACCCTAACCCTAACCCTAACCCTAACCCTAACCCTAACCCTAACCCTAACCCTAACCCTAACCCTAACCCTAACCCTAACCCTAACCCTAACCCTAACCCTAACCCTAACCCTAACCCTAACCCTAACCCTAACCCTAACCTAACCCTAACCCTAACCCTAACCCTAACCCTAACCCTAACCCTAACCCTAACCCTAACCCTAACCCTAACCCTAACCCTAACCCTAACCCTAACCCTAACCCTAACCCTAACCCTAACCCTAACCCTAACCCTAACCCTAACCCTAACCCTAACCCTAACCCTAACCCTAACCCTAACCCTAACCCTAACCCTAACCCTAACCCTAACCCTAACCCTAACCCTAACCCTAACCCTAACCCTAACCCTAACCCTAACCCTAACCCTAACCCTAACCCTAACCCTAACCCTAACCCTAACCCTAACCCTAACCTAACCCTAACCCTAACCCTAACCCTAACCCTAACCCTAACCCTAACCCTAACCCTAACCCTAACCCTAACCCTAACCCTAACCCTAACCCTAACCCTAACCCTAACCCTAACCCTAACCCTAACCCTAACCCTAACCCTAACCCTAACCCTAACCCTAACCCTAACCCTAACCCTAACCCTAACCCTAACCCTAACCCTAACCCTAACCTAACCCTAACCCTAACCCTAACCCTAACCCTAACCCTAACCCTAACCCTAACCCTAACCCTAACCCTAACCCTAACCCTAACCTAACCCTAACCCTAACCCTAACCCTAACCCTAACCCTAACCCTAACCCTAACCCTAACCCTAACCCTAACCCTAACCCTAACCCTAACCCTAACCCTAACCCTAACCCTAACCCTAACCCTAACCCTAACCCTAACCCTAACCCTAACCCTAACCCTAACCCTAACCCTAACCCTAACCCTAACCCTAACCCTAACCCTAACCCTAACCCTAACCCTAACCCTAACCCTAACCCTAACCCTAACCCTAACCCTAACCCTAACCCTAACCCTAACCCTAACCCTAACCCTAACCCTAACCCTAACCCTAACCCTAACCCTAACCCTAACCCTAACCCTAACCCTAACCCTAACCCTAACCCTAACCCTAACCCTAACCCTAACCCTAACCCTAACCCTAACCCTAACCCTAACCCTAACCCTAACCCTAACCCTAACCCTAACCCTAACCCTAACCCTAACCCTAACCCTAACCCTAACCCTAACCCTAACCCTAACCCTAACCCTAACCCTAACCCTAACCCTAACCCTAACCCTAACCCTAACCCTAACCCTAACCCTAACCCTAACCCTAACCCTAACCCTAACCCTAACCCTAACCCTAACCCTAACCCTAACCCTAACCCTAACCCTAACCCTAACCCTAACCCTAACCCTAACCCTAACCCTAACCCTAACCCTAACCCTAACCCTAACCCTAACCCTAACCCTAACCCTAACCCTAACCCTAACCCTAACCCTAACCCTAACCCTAACCCTAACCCTAACCCTAACCCTAACCCTAACCCTAACCCTAACCCTAACCCTAACCCTAACCCTAACCCTAACCCTAACCCTAACCCTAACCCTAACCCTAACCCTAACCCTAACCCTAACCCTAACCCTAACCCTAACCCTAACCCTAACCCTAACCCTAACCCTAACCCTAACCCTAACCCTAACCCTAACCCTAACCCTAACCCTAACCCTAACCCTAACCCTAACCCTAACCCTAACCCTAACCCTAACCCTAACCCTAACCCTAACCCTAACCCTAACCCTAACCCTAACCCTAACCCTAACCCTAACCCTAACCCTAACCCTAACCCTAACCCTAACCCTAACCCTAACCCTAACCCTAACCCTAACCCTAACCCTAACCCTAACCCTAACCCTAACCCTAACCCTAACCCTAACCCTAACCCTAACCCTAACCCTAACCCTAACCCTAACCCTAACCCTAACCCTAACCCTAACCCTAACCCTAACCCTAACCCTAACCCTAACCCTAACCCTAACCCTAACCCTAACCCTAACCCTAACCCTAACCCTAACCCTAACCCTAACCCTAACCCTAACCCTAACCCTAACCCTAACCCTAACCCTAACCCTAACCCTAACCCTAACCCTAACCCTAACCCTAACCCTAACCCTAACCCTAACCCTAACCCTAACCCTAACCCTAACCCTAACCCTAACCCTAACCCTAACCCTAACCCTAACCCTAACCCTAACCCTAACCCTAACCCTAACCCTAACCCTAACCCTAACCCTAACCCTAACCCTAACCCTAACCCTAACCCTAACCCTAACCCTAACCCTAACCCTAACCCTAACCCTAACCCTAACCCTAACCCTAACCCTAACCCTAACCCTAACCCTAACCCTAACCCTAACCCTAACCCTAACCCTAACCCTAACCCTAACCCTAACCCTAACCCTAACCCTAACCCTAACCCTAACCCTAACCCTAACCCTAACCCTAACCCTAACCCTAACCCTAACCCTAACCCTAACCCTAACCCTAACCCTAACCCTAACCCTAACCCTAACCCTAACCCTAACCCTAACCCTAACCCTAACCCTAACCCTAACCCTAACCCTAACCCTAACCCTAACCCTAACCCTAACCCTAACCCTAACCCTAACCCTAACCCTAACCCTAACCCTAACCCTAACCCTAACCCTAACCCTAACCCTAACCCTAACCCTGTCAGTTATGGTGAAACCTAGAACACTTGAATCTAGAACCCTAGAATCTAGAACCCCTAGAACCTAGAACCTCTAGAACCTCTAGAACCTCTAGAACCTCTAGAACCTCTAGAACCTCTAGAACCTCTAGAACCTAGAACAGTAGAACCTAGAACAGTAGAACCTAGAACCTCTAGAACCTAGAACCCTTGAAACCTAGAACCCTAGAACTAACCCTAACCCTAACCCTAACCCTAACCCTAACCCTAACCCTAACCCTAACCCTAACCCGTCAGTTATGGTGAAACCTAGAACACTTGAATCTAGAACCCTAGAATCTAGAACCCTAGAACCTAGAACCTCTAGAACCTCTAGAACCTCTAGAACCTCTAGAACCTCTAGAACCTCTAGAACCTAGAACAGTAGAACCTAGAACCTCTAGAACCTAGAACCCTTGAAACCTAGAACCCTAGAACTAACCCTAACCCTAACCCTAACCCTAACCCTAACCCTAACCCTAACCCTAACCCTAACCCTAACCCGTCAGTTATGGTGAAACCTAGAACACTTGAATCTAGAACCCTAGAATCTAGAACCCTAGAACCTAGAACCTCTAGAACCTCTAGAACCTCTAGAACCTCTAGAACCTAGAACAGTAGAACCTAGAACCTCTAGAACCTAGAACCCTTGAAACCTAGAACCCTAGAACTAACCCTAACCCTAACCCTAACCCTAACCCTAACCCTAACCCTAACCCTAACCCTAACCCGTCAGTTATGGTGAAACCTAGAACACTTGAATCTAGAACCCTAGAATCTAGAACCCCTAGAACCTAGAACCTCTAGAACCTCTAGAACCTCTAGAACCTCTAGAACCTCTAGAACCTCTAGAACCTCTAGAACCTCTAGAACCTCTAGAACCTCTAGAACCTAGAACCTCTAGAACCTAGAACCCTTGAAACCTAGAACCCTAGAACTAACCCTAACCCTAACCCTAACCCTAACCCTAACCCTAACCCTAACCCTAACCCTAACCCTAACCCTAACCCTAACCCTAACCCTAACCCTAACCCTAACCCTAACCCTAACCCTAACCCTAACCCTAACCCTAACCCTAACCCTAACCCTAACCCTGACCCTGACCCTGACCCTGACCCTGACCCTGACCCTGACCCTGACCCTAACCCTAACCCTAACCCTAACCCTAACCCTAACCCTAACCCTAACCCTAACCCTAACCCTAACCCTAACCCTAACCCTAACCCTAACCCTAACCCTAACCCTAACCCTAACCCTAACCCTAACCCTAACCCGTCAGTTATGGTGAAACCTAGAACACTTGAATCTAGAACCCTAGAATCTAGAACCCTAGAACCTAGAACCTCTAGAACCTCTAGAACCTCTAGAACCTCTAGAACCTCTAGAACCTCTAGAACCTCTAGAACCTCTAGAACCTAGAACAGTAGAACCTAGAACAGTAGAACCTAGAACCTCTAGAACCTAGAACCCTTGAAACCTAGAACCCTAGAACTAACCCTAACCCTAACCCTAACCCTAACCCTAACCCTAACCCTAACCCTAACCCTAACCCGTCAGTTATGGTGAAACCTAGAACACTTGAATCTAGAACCCTAGAATCTAGAACCCTAGAACCTAGAACCTCTAGAACCTCTAGAACCTCTAGAACCTCTAGAACCTCTAGAACCTCTAGAACCTCTAGAACCTCTAGAACCTAGAACAGTAGAACCTAGAACAGTAGAACCTAGAACCTCTAGAACCTAGAACCCTTGAAACCTAGAACCCTAGAACTAACACTAACCCTAACCCTAACCCTAACCCTAACCCTAACCCTAACCCTAACCCTAACCCTAACCCTAACCCGTCAGTTATGGTGAAACCTAGAACACTTGAATCTAGAACCCTAGAATCTAGAACCCTAGAACCTAGAACCTCTAGAACCTCTAGAACCTCTAGAACCTCTAGAACCTCTAGAACCTCTAGAACCTCTAGAACCTCTAGAACCTCTAGAACCTCTAGAACCTAGAACAGTAGAACCTAGAACAGTAGAACCTAGAACCTCTAGAACCTAGAACCCTTGAAACCTAGAACCCTAGAACTAACCCTAACCCTAACCCTAACCCTAACCCTAACCCTAACCCTAACCCTAACCCTAACCCTAACCCTAACCCTAACCCTAACCCTAACCCTAACCCTAACCCTAACCCTAACCCTAACCCTAACCCTAACCCTAACCCTAACCCTAACCCTAACCCTAACCCTAACCCTAACCCTAACCCTAACCCTAACCCTAACCCTAACCCTAACCCTAACCCTAACCCTAACCCTAACCCTAACCCTAACCCTAACCCTAACCCTAACCCTAACCCTAACCCTAACCCTAACCCTAACCCTAACCCTAACCCTAACCCTAACCCTAACCCTAACCCTAACCCTAACCCTAACCCTAACCCTAACCCTAACCCTAACCCTAACCCTAACCCTAACCCTAACCCTAACCCTAACCCTAACCCTAACCCTAACCCTAACCCTAACCCTAACCCTAACCCTAACCCTAACCCTAACCCTAACCCTAACCCTAACCCTAACCCTAACCCTAACCCTAACCCTAACCCTAACCCTAACCCTAACCCTAACCCTAACCCTAACCCTAACCCTAACCCTAGAACCTCTAGAACCTCTAGAACCTCTAGAACCTCTAGAACCTAGAACAGTAGAACCTAGAACAGTACAACCTAGAACCTCTAGAACCTAGAACCCTTGAAACCTAGAACCCTAGAACTAACCCTAACCCTAACCCTAACCCTAACCCTAACCCTAACCCGTCAGTTATGGTGCAACCTAGAACACTAGAATCTAGAACCCTAGAACCTAGAACCTCTAGAACCTCTAGAACCTCTAGAACCTCTAGAACCTCTAGAACCTCTAGAACCTCTAGAACCTAGAACAGTAGAACCTAGAACAGTAGAACCTAGAACCTCTAGAACCTAGAACCCTTGAAACCTAGAACCCTAGAACTAACCCTAACCCTAACCCTAACCCTAACCCTAACCCTAACCCTAACCCTAACCCTAACCCTAACCCTAACCCTAACCCTAACCCTAACCCTAACCCTAACC
>NC_092596.1:60000-67500 GCF_047663525.1 Anas platyrhynchos
ACCCTAACCCTACCCCTACCCCTACCCCTAACCCTAACCCTAACCCTAACCCTAACCCTAACCCTAACCCCTAACCCTACCCCCCTAACACTACCCCTAACCCCCTAATGATAACCCTAGCCCTAACCCTAACGAACCCTAACCCTAAACCAAAACCCTAACCCTAACCCTAACCCCCTGGCAACCGCACCCCGCACACTTGGTTCCCCCCTCATTTTGGTTCCCCCCCCCCCCCCCCTTGGGTTCCCCTCAAGCCCCATAGACCCGCCTCGGTGCTCCCCGCAAATGCGTCCCCCCGGCAACCGCACCCCGCACACTTGGTTCCCCCCTCATTTTGGTTCCTCCCCCGGTGCGCCCCGCAAATGCGTCCCCCCGGCAACCGCACCCCGCACACTTGGTTCCCCCCTCATTTTGGTTCCCCCCCCGGTGCGCCCCGCAAATGCGTCCCCCCGGCAACCGCACCCCGCACACTTGGTTTTCCCCTCATTTTGGTTCCCCCCAACCCTTGGGGTCCCCCCAAGCCCCATGGACCACACCCCCCTTGGTGCCCCCCCACAATTTTGTACCCCCTGCCGTCCTACCCGTGCCCGCAGCAGCCGCTCGCGTTCCGCCAGTGCCTCCCGCACCCGACGCTGCATCTCGGCCAGGTGGAGGCAGGCGCTGGGGGGGGGGGAATAAATTGGGGGGGGCCAATTTGGGGGGTTCTGGGGGCATTTGTGGGGCTGCGGGCACATTTAGGGGGCGGAGGGGACTGGTTCTCATCTGTAGGACTCGGCGTTGAGCCCCCCCGGGGGCAGCTGCAGGGCCAGGATGCCTGGAGGGGTGCGGGGGGGGGCATGTCAGCACCCCCCAGACCGAAACCCCAAAACCGCTGCCGTTGACCCCAAAATCGCCGCTGTTGACCCCAAGGTGGCCGCTGGTGACGCCGGTAGGGCCACCGGGCGCCCCGCGGGCCACTGGGAGCGGAAGACGGGCATGAAGCTGCCGGTGGACGGCGGCCACGCTAAAATGCTAGGTCAGCCGCGGGTTGGGGCTTTGGGGGGGGCACCCCATAGGGTCACAACCCCCCCAAAACCCCCCCGGCCCCATAGAGACCCCCCCCAGCCCCACAGATCCCACCCCAAACCCTGCAGGTGCTCCCCCAAACCCTACAGGCACCTTCTCCAGATGTTCCCCACAACCTCCCAGCCCCACAAGTACAATGTGTCCGGGCGGCGCCGCGCTAAAATGTGTCTGGGCGGCGCCGCGCTTAAATGTGCCCAGGCGGCGCCGTGCTTAAATGTGTCCGGGCGGCGCCGCGCTAAAATGTGTCTGGGCGGCGGCGCGCTAAAATGTGCCCTAACCCTAACCCTAACCCTAACCCTGCATTTCCAGGCATGCTCTGGGCACCCAACATGGCCTCCCGGAAGCCTGGTGCCGGAAAACTATATTTACCAGCATTCCTTGGACAGCCGGAACAGCCAATCACGGGCCGAGTTTTCAAGAATTACATTTACCAGCACGCACTGTAACCCTAGCCCTTACCGCCTTTACAAAAAAGCCTCAAGCCCTAACCCTAAAAATCCTCGAAACCCCTACAGACATAACCCAAAATATTTACCACACTAAACACCTGAAGACCTATGCCTAAAACTCCTCACCCAATAAATTAAGACGTTCAAATCCCAAGCCCACAAAATTAAGACGTTCAAATCCCAAGCCCAAAAAATAGGACTCTCAAAACCTAAACCCAAAAACTAAAACCTAAAAACCCAAAAACCTAAACCCAAAAACGCTCCAAACACTAATCCAAAAAAATAAGACACTCAAAGCACTAACACAAAATATTAAGATGCTCAAAACCCTAACGCAAAAAATTAAGATGCTCCAAACCCTAACCCAAAAAATTAGGACACTCAAAACCCTAACCCTGGAGAACCTAACCAGAAAAAATAAATAAATAAATAAATAAATAAAAATAAAATTTTAAAACCCTAACCCTAAATAATTGACCAAAAAGAAAACCCTAAGACCCTAACCCTGAAAAACCTTTCAACACTACAACCCATAAACTCTAAAACCCTAACACAGTAACCCTGAAAAACTTAAAACCTTAACCCCCAAATCCCTAAAATACTAACCGTTAAAAATCCAAACCTAAACAACTTAAAATCCTAAACATAAACCCTGAGAATACTTACCCTGAAACCCAACCCTAGTGCCCTACCCCTGAAACCTTAAAAGCGTCAATCAATCTTTGGAAAATAACATAGGCTCAGGAGAGGATCTCACTACGCTTACCCTGACTCTGACCCTTACCCTGACCCTAACCCTAACCCTAACCCCTAACCCTAACCCTAACCCTAACCCTACCCCTACCCCTACCCCTAACCCTAACCCTAACCCTAACCCTAACCCTAACCCTAACCCTAACCCCTAACCCTGCCCCCCTAACACTACCCCTAACCCCCTAATGATAACCCTAGCCCTAACCCTAACGAACCCTAACCCTAAACCAAAACCCTAACCCTAACCCTAACCCCCTGGCAACCGCACCCCGCACACTTGGTTCCCCCCTCATTTTCGTTCCCCCCCCCCCCCCTTGGGTTCCCCTCAAGCCCCATGGACCCGCCTCGGTGCTCCCCGCAAATGCGTCCCCCCGGCAACCGCACCCCGCACACTTGGTTCCCCCCTCATTTTGGTTCCTCCCCCGGTGCACCCCGCAAATGCGTCCCCCCGGCAACCGCACCCCGCACACTTGGTTCCCCCCTCATTTTGGTTCCCCCCCCGGTGCGCCCCGCAAATGCGTCCCCCCGGCAACCGCACCCCGCACACTTGGTTTTCCCCTCATTTTGGTTCCCCCCAACCCTTGGGGTCCCCCCAAGCCCCATGGACCACACCCCCCTTGGTGCCCCCCCACAATTTTGTACCCCCTGCCGTCCTACCCGTGCCCGCAGCAGCCGCTCGCGTTCCGCCAGTGCCTCCCGCACCCGACGCTGCATCTCGGCCAGGTGGAGGCAGGCGCTGGGGGGGGGGGAATAAATTGGGGGGGGCCAATTTGGGGGGTTCTGGGGGCATTTGTGGGGCTGCGGGCACATTTAGGGGGCGGAGGGGACTGGTTCTCATCTGTAGGACTCGGCGTTGAGCCCCCCCGGGGGCAGCTGCAGGGCCAGGATGCCTGGAGGGGTGCGGGGGGGGGCATGTCAGCACCCCCCAGACCGAAACCCCAAAACCGCTGCCGTTGACCCCAAAATCGCCGCTGTTGACCCCAAGGTGGCCGCTGGTGACGCCGGTAGGGCCACCGGGCGCCCCGCGGGCCACTGGGAGCGGAAGACGGGCATGAAGCTGCCGGTGGACGGCGGCCACGCTAAAATGCTAGGTCAGCCGCGGGTTGGGGCTTTGGGGGGGGCACCCCATAGGGTCACAACCCCCCCAAAACCCCCCCGGCCCCATAGAGACCCCCCCCAGCCCCACAGATCCCACCCCAAACCCTGCAGGTGCTCCCCCAAACCCTACAGGCACCTTCTCCAGATGTTCCCCACAACCTCCCAGCCCCACAAGTACAATGTGTCCGGGCGGCGCCGCGCTAAAATGTGTCTGGGCGGCGCCGCGCTTAAATGTGCCCAGGCGGCGCCGTGCTTAAATGTGTCCGGGCGGCGCCGCGCTAAAATGTGTCTGGGCGGCGGCGCGCTAAAATGTGCCCTAACCCTAACCCTAACCCTAACCCTGCATTTCCAGGCATGCTCTGGGCACCCAACATGGCCTCCCGGAAGCCTGGTGCCGGAAAACTATATTTACCAGCATTCCTTGGACAGCCGGAACAGCCAATCACGGGCCGAGTTTTCAAGAATTACATTTACCAGCACGCACTGTAACCCTAGCCCTTACCGCCTTTACAAAAAAGCCTCAAGCCCTAACCCTAAAAATCCTCGAAACCCCTACAGACATAACCCAAAATATTTACCACACTAAACACCTGAAGACCTATGCCTAAAACTCCTCACCCAATAAATTAAGACGTTCAAATCCCAAGCCCACAAAATTAAGACGTTCAAATCCCAAGCCCAAAAAATAGGACTCTCAAAACCTAAACCCAAAAACTAAAACCTAAAAACCCAAAAACCTAAACCCAAAAACGCTCCAAACACTAATCCAAAAAAATAAGACACTCAAAGCACTAACACAAAATATTAAGATGCTCAAAACCCTAACGCAAAAAATTAAGATGCTCCAAACCCTAACCCAAAAAATTAGGACACTCAAAACCCTAACCCTGGAGAACCTAACCAGAAAAAATAAATAAATAAATAAATAAATAAATAAATAAATAAAAATAAAATTTTAAAACCCTAACCCTAAATAATTGACCAAAAAGAAAACCCTAAGACCCTAACCCTAAAAAACCTTTCAACACTACAACCCATAAACTCTAAAACCCTAACACAGTAACCCTGAAAAACTTAAAACCTTAACCCCCAAATCCCTAAAATACTAACCGTTAAAAATCCAAACCTAAACAACTTAAAATCCTAAACATAAACCCTGAGAATACTTACCCTGAAACCCAACCCTAGTGCCCTACCCCTGAAACCTTAAAAGCGTCAATCAATCTTTGGAAAATAACATAGGCTCAGGAGAGGATCTCACTACGCTTACCCTGACTCTGACCCTTACCCTGACCCTAACCCTAACCCTAACCCCTAACCCTAACCCTAACCCTAACCCTAAACCTACCCCTACCCCTAACCCTAACCCTAACCCTAACCCTAACCCTAACCCTAACCCTAACCCTAACCCCTAACCCTACCCCCCTAACACTACCCCTAACCCCCTAATGATAACCCTAGCCCTAACCCTAACGAACCCTAACCCTAAACCAAAACCCTAACCCTAACCCTAACCCCCTGGCAAGCGCACCCCGCACACTTGGTTCCCCCCTCATTTTGGTTCCCCCCCCCCCCCCTTGGGTTCCCCTCAATCCCCATGGACCCCCCTCGGTGCTCCCCGCAAATGCGTCCCCCCGGCAACCGCACCCCGCACACTTGGTTCCCCCCTCATTTTGGTTCCTCCCCCGGTGCGCCCTGCAAATGCGTCCCCCCGGCAACCGCACCCCGCACACTTGGTTTTCCCCTCATTTTGGTTCCCCACCCCCCCGGTGCGCCCCGCAAATGCGTCCCCCCGGCAACCGCACCCCGCACACTTGGTTCCCCCCTCATTTTGGTCCCCCCCCGGTGCGCCCCGCAAATGCGTCCCCCCGGCAACCGCACCCCGCACACTTGGTTCCCCCCTCATTTTGGTTCCCCCCCGGTGCGCCCCGCAAATGCGTCCCCCCGGCAACCGCACCCCGCACACTTGGTTTTCCCCTCATTTTGGTTCCCCCCAACCCTTGGGGTCCCCCCAAGCCCCATGGACCACACCCCCCTTGGTGCCCCCCCACAATTTTGTACCCCCTGCCGTCCTACCCGTGCCCGCAGCAGCCGCTCGCGTTCCGCCAGTGCCTCCCGCACCCGACGCTGCATCTCGGCCAGGTGGAGGCAGGCGCTGGGGGGGGGGGAATAAATTGGGGGGGGCCAATTTGGGGGGTTCTGGGGGCATTTGTGGGGCTGCGGGCACATTTAGGGGGCGGAGGGGACTGGTTCTCATCTGTAGGACTCGGCGTTGAGCCCCCCCGGGGGCAGCTGCAGGGCCAGGATGCCTGGAGGGGTGCGGGGGGGGGCATGTCAGCACCCCCCAGACCGAAACCCCAAAACCGCTGCCGTTGACCCCAAAATCGCCGCTGTTGACCCCAAGGTGGCCGCTGGTGACGCCGGTAGGGCCACCGGGCGCCCCGCGGGCCACTGGGAGCGGAAGACGGGCATGAAGCTGCCGGTGGACGGCGGCCACGCTAAAATGCTAGGTCAGCCGCGGGTTGGGGCTTTGGGGGGGGCACCCCATAGGGTCACAACCCCCCCAAAACCCCCCCGGCCCCATAGAGACCCCCCCCAGCCCCACAGATCCCACCCCAAACCCTGCAGGTGCTCCCCCAAACCCTACAGGCACCTTCTCCAGATGTTCCCCACAACCTCCCAGCCCCACAAGTACAATGTGTCCGGGCGGCGCCGCGCTAAAATGTGTCTGGGCGGCGCCGCGCTTAAATGTGCCCAGGCGGCGCCGTGCTTAAATGTGTCCGGGCGGCGCCGCGCTAAAATGTGTCTGGGCGGCGGCGCGCTAAAATGTGCCCTAACCCTAACCCTAACCCTAACCCTGCATTTCCAGGCATGCTCTGGGCACCCAACATGGCCTCCCGGAAGCCTGGTGCCGGAAAACTATATTTACCAGCATTCCTTGGACAGCCGGAACAGCCAATCACGGGCCGAGTTTTCAAGAATTACATTTACCAGCACGCACTGTAACCCTAGCCCTTACCGCCTTTACAAAAAAGCCTCAAGCCCTAACCCTAAAAATCCTCGAAACCCCTACAGACATAACCCAAAATATTTACCACACTAAACACCTGAAGACCTATGCCTAAAACTCCTCACCCAATAAATTAAGACGTTCAAATCCCAAGCCCACAAAATTAAGACGTTCAAATCCCAAGCCCAAAAAATAGGACTCTCAAAACCTAAACCCAAAAACTAAAACCTAAAAACCCAAAAACCTAAACCCAAAAACGCTCCAAATACTAATCCAAAAAAATAAGACACTCAAAGCACTAACACAAAATATTAAGATGCTCAAAACCCTAACGCAAAAAATTAAGATGCTCCAAACCCTAACCCAAAAAATTAGGACACTCAAAACCCTAACCCTGGAGAACCTAACCAGAAAAAATAAATAAATAAATAAATAAATAAAAATAAAATTTTAAAACCCTAACCCTAAATAATTGACCAAAAAGAAAACCCTAAGACCCTAACCCTGAAAAACCTTTCAACACTACAACCCATAAACTCTAAAACCCTAACACAGTAACCCTGAAAAACTTAAAACCTTAACCCCCAAATCCCTAAAATACTAACCGTTAAAAATCCAAACCTAAACAACTTAAAATCCTAAACATAAACCCTGAGAATACTTACCCTGAAACCCAACCCTAGTGCCCTACCCCTGAAACCTTAAAAGCGTCAATCAATCTTTGGAAAATAACATAGGCTCAGGAGAGGATCTCACTACGCTTACCCTGACTCTGACCCTTACCCTGACCCTAACCCTAACCCTAACCCCTAACCCTAACCCTAACCCTAACCCTAACCCTACCCCTACCCCTAACCCTAACCCTAACCCTAACCCTAACCCTAACCCTAACCCTAACCCCTAACCCTACCCCCCTAACACTACCCCTAACCCCCTAATGATAACCCTAGCCCTAACCCTAACGAACCCTAACCCTAAACCAAAACCCTAACCCTAACCCTAACCCCCTGGCAACCGCACCCCGCACACTTGGTTCCCCCCTCATTTTGGTTCCCCCCCCCCCCCCTTGGGTTCCCCTCAAGCCCCATGGACCCGCCTCGGTGCTCCCCGCAAATGCGTCCCCCC
>NC_092596.1:72500-75000 GCF_047663525.1 Anas platyrhynchos
CGTCCCCCCGGCAACCGCACCCCGCACACTTGGTTTTCCCCTCATTTTGGTTCCCCCCAACCCTTGGGGTCCCCCCAAGCCCCATGGACCACACCCCCCTTGGTGCCCCCCCACAATTTTGTACCCCCTGCCGTCCTACCCGTGCCCGCAGCAGCCGCTCGCGTTCCGCCAGTGCCTCCCGCACCCGACGCTGCATCTCGGCCAGGTGGAGGCAGGCGCTGGGGGGGGGGGAATAAATTGGGGGGGGCCAATTTGGGGGGTTCTGGGGGCATTTGTGGGGCTGCGGGCACATTTAGGGGGCGGAGGGGACTGGTTCTCATCTGTAGGACTCGGCGTTGAGCCCCCCCGGGGGCAGCTGCAGGGCCAGGATGCCTGGAGGGGTGCGGGGGGGGGCATGTCAGCACCCCCCAGACCGAAACCCCAAAACCGCTGCCGTTGACCTCAAAATCGCCGCTGTTGACCCCAAGGTGGCCGCTGGTGACGCCGGTAGGGCCACCGGGCGCCCCGCGGGCCACTGGGAGCGGAAGACGGGCATGAAGCTGCCGGTGGACGGCGGCCACGCTAAAATGCTAGGTCAGCCGCGGGTTGGGGCTTTGGGGGGGGCACCCCATAGGGTCACAACCCCCCCAAAACCCCCCCGGCCCCATAGAGACCCCCCCCAGCCCCACAGATCCCACCCCAAACCCTGCAGGTGCTCCCCCAAACCCTACAGGCACCTTCTCCAGATGTTCCCCACAACCTCCCAGCCCCACAAGTACAATGTGTCCGGGCGGCGCCGCGCTAAAATGTGTCTGGGCGGCGCCGCGCTTAAATGTGCCCAGGCGGCGCCGTGCTTAAATGTGTCCGGGCGGCGCCGCGCTAAAATGTGTCCGGGCGGCGCCGCGCTAAAATGTGTCTGGGCGGCGGCGCGCTAAAATGTGCCCTAACCCTAACCCTAACCCTAACCCTGCATTTCCAGGCATGCTCTGGGCACCCAACATGGCCTCCCGGAAGCCTGGTGCCGGAAAACTATATTTACCAGCATTCCTTGGACAGCCGGAACAGCCAATCACGGGCCGAGTTTTCAAGAATTACATTTACCAGCACGCACTGTAACCCTAGCCCTTACCGCCTTTACAAAAAAGCCTCAAGCCCTAACCCTAAAAATCCTCGAAACCCCTACAGACATAACCCAAAATATTTACCACACTAAACACCTGAAGACCTATGCCTAAAACTCCTCACCCAATAAATTAAGACGTTCAAATCCCAAGCCCACAAAATTAAGACGTTCAAATCCCAAGCCCAAAAAATAGGACTCTCAAAACCTAAACCCAAAAACTAAAACCTAAAAACCCAAAAACCTAAACCCAAAAACGCTCCAAATACTAATCCAAAAAAATAAGAAACTCAAAGCACTAACACAAAATATTAAGATGCTCAAAACCCTAACGCAAAAAATTAAGATGCTCCAAACCCTAACCCAAAAAATTAGGACACTCAAAACCCTAACCCTGGAGAACCTAACCAGAAAAAATAAATAAATAAATAAATAAATAAAAATAAAATTTTAAAACCCTAACCCTAAATAATTGACCAAAAAGAAAACCCTAAGACCCTAACCCTGAAAAACCTTTCAACACTACAACCCATAAACTCTAAAAGCCTAACACAGTAACCCTGAAAAACCTAAAACCTTAACCCCCAAATCCCTAAAATACTAACCGTTAAAAATCCAAACCTAAACAACTTAAAATCCTAAACATAAACCCTGAGAATACTTACCCTGAAACCCAACCCTAGTGCCCTACCCCTGAAACCTTAAAAGCGTCAATCAATCTTTGGAAAATAACATAGGCTCAGGAGAGGATCTCACTACGCTTACCCTGACTCTGACCCTTACCCTGACCCTAACCCTAACCCTAACCCCTAACCCTAACCCTAACCCTAACCCTAACCCTACCCCTACCCCTAACCCTAACCCTAACCCTAACCCTAACCCTAACCCTAACCCTAACCCCTAACCCTACCCCCCTAACACTACCCCTAACCCCCTAATGATAACCCTAGCCCTAACCCTAACGAACCCTAACCCTAAACCAAAACCCTAACCCTAACCCTAACCCCCTGGCAACCGCACCCCGCACACTTGGTTCCCCCCTCATTTTGGTTCCCCCCCCCCCCCCCTTGGGTTCCCCTCAAGCCCCATGGACCCGCCTCGGTGCTCCCCGCAAATGCGTCCCCCCGGCAACCGCACCCCGCACACTTGGTTCCCCCCTCATTTTGGTTCCTCCCCCGGTGCGCCCTGCAAATGCGTCCCCCCGGCAACCGCACCCCGCACACTTGGTTCCCCCCTCATTTTGGTTCCCCCCCCGGTGCGCCCCGCAAATGCGTCCCCCCGGCAACCGCACCCCGCACACTTGGTTTTCCCCTCATTTTGGTTCCCCCCAACCCTTGGGGTCCCCCCAAGCCCCATGGACCACACCCCCCTTGGTGCCCCCCCACAATTTTGTACCCCCTG
>NC_092596.1:115000-132500 GCF_047663525.1 Anas platyrhynchos
AAACCAAAACCCTAACCCTAACCCTAACCCCCTGGCAACCGCACCCCGCACACTTGGTTCCCCCCTCATTTTGGTTCCCCCCCCCCCCCCCCCTTGGGTTCCCCTCAAGCCCCATGGACCCCCCTTGGTGCTCCCCGCAAATGCGTCCCCCCGGCAACCGCACCCCGCACACTTGGTTCCCCCCTCATTTTGGTTCCTCCCCCGGTGCGCCCTGCAAATGCGTCCCCCCGGCAACCGCACCCCGCACACTTGGTTCCCCCCTCATTTTGGTTCCCCCCCCGGTGCGCCCCGCAAATGCGTCCCCCCGGCAACCACACCCCGCACACTTGGTTCCCCCCTCATTTTGGTTCCCCCCCGGTGCGCCCCGCAAATGCGTCCCCCCGGCAACCGCACCCCGCACACTTGGTTTTCCCCTCATTTTGGTTCCCCCCAACCCTTGGGGTCCCCCCAAGCCCCATGGACCACACCCCCCTTGGTGCCCCCCCACAATTTTGTACCCCCTGCCGTCCTACCCGTGCCCGCAGCAGCCGCTCGCGTTCCGCCAGTGCCTCCCGCACCCGACGCTGCATCTCGGCCAGGTGGAGGCAGGCGCTGGGGGGGGGGGAATAAATTGGGGGGGGCCAATTTGGGGGGTTCTGGGGGCATTTGTGGGGCTGCGGGCACATTTAGGGGGCGGAGGGGACTGGTTCTCATCTGTAGGACTCGGCGTTGAGCCCCCCCGGGGGCAGCTGCAGGGCCAGGATGCCTGGAGGGGTGCGGGGGGGGGCATGTCAGCACCCCCCAGACCGAAACCCCAAAACCGCTGCCGTTGACCCCAAAATCGCCGCTGTTGACCCCAAGGTGGCCGCTGGTGACGCCGGTAGGGCCACCGGGCGCCCCGCGGGCCACTGGGAGCGGAAGACGGGCATGAAGCTGCCGGTGGACGGCGGCCACGCTAAAATGCTAGGTCAGCCGCGGGTTGGGGCTTTGGGGGGGGCACCCCATAGGGTCACAACCCCCCCAAAACCCCCCCGGCCCCATAGAGACCCCCCCCAGCCCCACAGATCCCACCCCAAACCCTGCAGGTGCTCCCCCAAACCCTACAGGCACCTTCTCCAGATGTTCCCCACAACCTCCCAGCCCCACAAGTACAATGTGTCCGGGCGGCGCCGCGCTAAAATGTGTCCGGGCGGCGCCGCGCTAAAATGTGTCTGGGCGGCGGCGCGCTAAAATGTGCCCTAACCCTAACCCTAACCCTAACCCTGCATTTCCAGGCATGCTCTGGGCACCCAACATGGCCTCCCGGAAGCCTGGTGCCGGAAAACTATATTTACCAGCATTCCTTGGACAGCCGGAACAGCCAATCACGGGCCGAGTTTTCAAGAATTACATTTACCAGCACGCACTGTAACCCTAGCCCTTACCGCCTTTACAAAAAAGCCTCAAGCCCTAACCCTAAAAATCCTCGAAACCCCTACAGACATAACCCAAAATATTTACCACACTAAACACCTGAAGACCTATGCCTAAAACTCCTCACCCAATAAATTAAGACGTTCAAATCCCAAGCCCACAAAATTAAGACGTTCAAATCCCAAGCCCAAAAAATAGGACTCTCAAAACCTAAACCCAAAAACTAAAACCTAAAAACCCAAAAACCTAAACCCAAAAACGCTCCAAACACTAATCCAAAAAAATAAGACACTCAAAGCACTAACACAAAATATTAAGATGCTCAAAACCCTAACGCAAAAAATTAAGATGCTCCAAACCCTAACCCAAAAAATTAGGACACTCAAAACCCTAACCCTGGAGAACCTAACCAGAAAAAATAAATAAATAAATAAATAAATAAATAAAAATAAAATTTTAAAACCCTAACCCTAAATAATTGACCAAAAAGAAAACCCTAAGACCCTAACCCTAAAAAACCTTTCAACACTACAACCCATAAACTCTAAAACCCTAACACAGTAACCCTGAAAAACTTAAAACCTTAACCCCCAAATCCCTAAAATACTAACCGTTAAAAATCCAAACCTAAACAACTTAAAATCCTAAACATAAACCCTGAGAATACTTACCCTGAAACCCAACCCTAGTGCCCTACCCCTGAAACCTTAAAAGCGTCAATCAATCTTTGGAAAATAACATAGGCTCAGGAGAGGATCTCACTACGCTTACCCTGACTCTGACCCTAACCCTGACCCTAACCCTAACCCTAACCCCTAACCCTAACCCTAACCCTAACCCTAACCCTAACCCTAACCCTAACCCTACCCCGACCCCTAACCCTAACCCTAACCCTAACCCTAACCCTAACCCTAACCCTAACCCCTAACCCTACCCCCCTAACACTACCCCTAACCCCCTAATGATAACCCTAGCCCTAACCCTAACGAACCCTACCCTAAACCAAAACCCTAACCCTAACCCTAACCCCCTGGCAACCGCACCCCGCACACTTGGTTCCCCCCTCATTTTGGTTCCCCCCCCCCCCCCCCCCTTGGGTTCCCCTCAAGCCCCATGGACCCCCCTTGGTGCTCCCCGCAAATGCGTCCCCCCGGCAACCGCACCCCGCACACTTGGTTCCCCCCTCATTTTGGTTCCTCCCCCGGTGCGCCCTGCAAATGCGTCCCCCCGGCAACCGCACCCCGCACACTTGGTTCCCCCCTCATTTTGGTTCCCCCCCCGGTGCGCCCCGCAAATGCGTCCCCCCGGCAACCACACCCCGCACACTTGGTTCCCCCCTCATTTTGGTTCCCCCCCGGTGCGCCCCGCAAATGCGTCCCCCCGGCAACCGCACCCCGCACACTTGGTTTTCCCCTCATTTTGGTTCCCCCCAACCCTTGGGGTCCCCCCAAGCCCCATGGACCACACCCCCCTTGGTGCCCCCCCACAATTTTGTACCCCCTGCCGTCCTACCCGTGCCCGCAGCAGCCGCTCGCGTTCCGCCAGTGCCTCCCGCACCCGACGCTGCATCTCGGCCAGGTGGAGGCAGGCGCTGGGGGGGGGGGAATAAATTGGGGGGGGCCAATTTGGGGGGTTCTGGGGGCATTTGTGGGGCTGCGGGCACATTTAGGGGGCGGAGGGGACTGGTTCTCATCTGTAGGACTCGGCGTTGAGCCCCCCCGGGGGCAGCTGCAGGGCCAGGATGCCTGGAGGGGTGCGGGGGGGGGCATGTCAGCACCCCCCAGACCGAAACCCCAAAACCGCTGCCGTTGACCCCAAAATCGCCGCTGTTGACCCCAAGGTGGCCGCTGGTGACGCCGGTAGGGCCACCGGGCGCCCCGCGGGCCACTGGGAGCGGAAGACGGGCATGAAGCTGCCGGTGGACGGCGGCCACGCTAAAATGCTAGGTCAGCCGCGGGTTGGGGCTTTGGGGGGGGCACCCCATAGGGTCACAACCCCCCCAAAACCCCCCCGGCCCCATAGAGACCCCCCCCAGCCCCACAGATCCCACCCCAAACCCTGCAGGTGCTCCCCCAAACCCTACAGGCACCTTCTCCAGATGTTCCCCACAACCTCCCAGCCCCACAAGTACAATGTGTCCGGGCGGCGCCGCGCTAAAATGTGTCCGGGCGGCGCCGCGCTAAAATGTGTCTGGGCGGCGGCGCGCTAAAATGTGCCCTAACCCTAACCCTAACCCTAACCCTGCATTTCCAGGCATGCTCTGGGCACCCAACATGGCCTCCCGGAAGCCTGGTGCCGGAAAACTATATTTACCAGCATTCCTTGGACAGCCGGAACAGCCAATCACGGGCCGAGTTTTCAAGAATTACATTTACCAGCACGCACTGTAACCCTAGCCCTTACCGCCTTTACAAAAAAGCCTCAAGCCCTAACCCTAAAAATCCTCGAAACCCCTACAGACATAACCCAAAATATTTACCACACTAAACACCTGAAGACCTATGCCTAAAACTCCTCACCCAATAAATTAAGACGTTCAAATCCCAAGCCCACAAAATTAAGACGTTCAAATCCCAAGCCCAAAAAATAGGACTCTCAAAACCTAAACCCAAAAACTAAAACCTAAAAACCCAAAAACCTAAACCCAAAAACGCTCCAAACACTAATCCAAAAAAATAAGACACTCAAAGCACTAACACAAAATATTAAGATGCTCAAAACCCTAACGCAAAAAATTAAGATGCTCCAAACCCTAACCCAAAAAATTAGGACACTCAAAACCCTAACCCTGGAGAACCTAACCAGAAAAAATAAATAAATAAATAAATAAATAAATAAAAATAAAATTTTAAAACCCTAACCCTAAATAATTGACCAAAAAGAAAACCCTAAGACCCTAACCCTAAAAAACCTTTCAACACTACAACCCATAAACTCTAAAACCCTAACACAGTAACCCTGAAAAACTTAAAACCTTAACCCCCAAATCCCTAAAATACTAACCGTTAAAAATCCAAACCTAAACAACTTAAAATCCTAAACATAAACCCTGAGAATACTTACCCTGAAACCCAACCCTAGTGCCCTACCCCTGAAACCTTAAAAGCGTCAATCAATCTTTGGAAAATAACATAGGCTCAGGAGAGGATCTCACTACGCTTACCCTGACTCTGACCCTAACCCTGACCCTAACCCTAACCCTAACCCCTAACCCTAACCCTAACCCTAACCCTAACCCTAACCCTACCCCGACCCCTAACCCTAACCCTAACCCTAACCCTAACCCTAACCCTAACCCTAACCCCTAACCCTACCCCCCTAACACTACCCCTAACCCCCTAATGATAACCCTAGCCCTAACCCTAACGAACCCTACCCTAAACCAAAACCCTAACCCTAACCCTAACCCCCTGGCAACCGCACCCCGCACACTTGGTTCCCCCCTCATTTTGGTTCCCCCCCCCCCCCCCCCTTGGGTTCCCCTCAAGCCCCATGGACCCCCCTCGGTGCTCCCCGCAAATGCGTCCCCCCGGCAACCGCACCCCGCACACTTGGTTCCCCCCTCATTTTGGTTCCTCCCCCGGTGCGCCCTGCAAATGCGTCCCCCCGGCAACCGCACCCCGCACACTTGGTTCCCCCCTCATTTTGGTTCCCCCCCCGGTGCGCCCCGCAAATGCGTCCCCCCGGCAACCACACCCCGCACACTTGGTTCCCCCCTCATTTTGGTTCCCCCCCGGTGCGCCCCGCAAATGCGTCCCCCCGGCAACCGCACCCCGCACACTTGGTTTTCCCCTCATTTTGGTTCCCCCCAACCCTTGGGGTCCCCCCAAGCCCCATGGACCACACCCCCCTTGGTGCCCCCCCACAATTTTGTACCCCCTGCCGTCCTACCCGTGCCCGCAGCAGCCGCTCGCGTTCCGCCAGTGCCTCCCGCACCCGACGCTGCATCTCGGCCAGGTGGAGGCAGGCGCTGGGGGGGGGGGAATAAATTGGGGGGGGCCAATTTGGGGGGTTCTGGGGGCATTTGTGGGGCTGCGGGCACATTTAGGGGGCGGAGGGGACTGGTTCTCATCTGTAGGACTCGGCGTTGAGCCCCCCCGGGGGCAGCTGCAGGGCCAGGATGCCTGGAGGGGTGCGGGGGGGGGCATGTCAGCACCCCCCAGACCGAAACCCCAAAACCGCTGCCGTTGACCCCAAAATCGCCGCTGTTGACCCCAAGGTGGCCGCTGGTGACGCCGGTAGGGCCACCGGGCGCCCCGCGGGCCACTGGGAGCGGAAGACGGGCATGAAGCTGCCGGTGGACGGCGGCCACGCTAAAATGCTAGGTCAGCCGCGGGTTGGGGCTTTGGGGGGGGCACCCCATAGGGTCACAACCCCCCCAAAACCCCCCCGGCCCCATAGAGACCCCCCCCAGCCCCACAGATCCCACCCCAAACCCTGCAGGTGCTCCCCCAAACCCTACAGGCACCTTCTCCAGATGTTCCCCACAACCTCCCAGCCCCACAAGTACAATGTGTCCGGGCGGCGCCGCGCTAAAATGTGTCCGGGCGGCGCCGCGCTAAAATGTGTCTGGGCGGCGGCGCGCTAAAATGTGCCCTAACCCTAACCCTAACCCTAACCCTGCATTTCCAGGCATGCTCTGGGCACCCAACATGGCCTCCCGGAAGCCTGGTGCCGGAAAACTATATTTACCAGCATTCCTTGGACAGCCGGAACAGCCAATCACGGGCCGAGTTTTCAAGAATTACATTTACCAGCACGCACTGTAACCCTAGCCCTTACCGCCTTTACAAAAAAGCCTCAAGCCCTAACCCTAAAAATCCTCGAAACCCCTACAGACATAACCCAAAATATTTACCACACTAAACACCTGAAGACCTATGCCTAAAACTCCTCACCCAATAAATTAAGACGTTCAAATCCCAAGCCCACAAAATTAAGACGTTCAAATCCCAAGCCCAAAAAATAGGACTCTCAAAACCTAAACCCAAAAACTAAAACCTAAAAACCCAAAAACCTAAACCCAAAAACGCTCCAAACACTAATCCAAAAAAATAAGACACTCAAAGCACTAACACAAAATATTAAGATGCTCAAAACCCTAACGCAAAAAATTAAGATGCTCCAAACCCTAACCCAAAAAATTAGGACACTCAAAACCCTAACCCTGGAGAACCTAACCAGAAAAAATAAATAAATAAATAAATAAAAATAAAATTTTAAAACCCTAACCCTAAATAATTGACCAAAAAGAAAACCCTAAGACCCTAACCCTAAAAAACCTTTCAACACTACAACCCATAAACTCTAAAACCCTAACACAGTAACCCTGAAAAACTTAAAACCTTAACCCCCAAATCCCTAAAATACTAACCGTTAAAAATCCAAACCTAAACAACATAAAATCCTAAACATAAACCCTGAGAATACTTACCCTGAAACCCAACCCTAGTGCCCTACCCCTGAAACCTTAAAAGCGTCAATCAATCTTTGGAAAATAACATAGGCTCAGGAGAGGATCTCACTATGCTTACCCTGACTCTGACCCTTACCCTGACCCTAACCCTAACCCTAAACCCTAACCCTAACCCTAACCCTAACCCTACCCCTACCCCTACCCCTACCCCTAACCCTAACCCTAACCCTAACCCTAACCCTAACCCTAACCCTAACCCTAACCCCTAACCCTACCCCCCTAACACTACCCCTAACCCCCTAATGATAACCCTAGCCCTAACCCTAACGAACCCTAACCCTAAACCAAAACCCTAACCCTAACCCTAACCCCCTGGCAACCGCACCCCGCACACTTGGTTCCCCCCTCATTTTGGTTCCCCCCCCCCCCCCCCCTTGGGTTCCCCTCAAGCCCCATGGACCCCCCTCGGTGCTCCCCGCAAATGCGTCCCCCCGGCAACCGCACCCCGCACACTTGGTTCCCCCCTCATTTTGGTTCCTCCCCCGGTGCGCCCTGCAAATGCGTCCCCCCGGCAACCGCACCCCGCACACTTGGTTCCCCCCTCATTTTGGTTCCCCCCCCGGTGCGCCCCGCAAATGCGTCCCCCCGGCAACCGCACCCCGCACACTTGGTTCCCCCTTCATTTTGGTTCCCCCCCGGTGCGCCCCGCAAATGCGTCCCCCCGGCAACCGCACCCCGCACACTTGGTTTTCCCCTCATTTTGGTTCCCCCCAACCCTTGGGGTCCCCCCAAGCCCCATGGACCACACCCCCCTTGGTGCCCCCCCACAATTTTGTACCCCCTGCCGTCCTACCCGTGCCCGCAGCAGCCGCTCGCGTTCCGCCAGTGCCTCCCGCACCCGACGCTGCATCTCGGCCAGGTGGAGGCAGGCGCTGGGGGGGGGGGGAATAAATTGGGGGGGGCCAATTTGGGGGGTTCTGGGGGCATTTGTGGGGCTGCGGGCACATTTAGGGGGCGGAGGGGACTGGTTCTCATCTGTAGGACTCGGCGTTGAGCCCCCCCGGGGGCAGCTGCAGGGCCAGGATGCCTGGAGGGGTGCGGGGGGGGGCATGTCAGCACCCCCCAGACCGAAACCCCAAAACCGCTGCCGTTGACCCCAAAATCACCGCTGTTGACCCCAAGGTGGCCGCTGGTGACGCCGGTAGGGCCACCGGGCGCCCCGCGGGCCACTGGGAGCGGAAGACGGGCATGAAGCTGCCGGTGGACGGCGGCCACGCTAAAATGCTAGGTCAGCCGCGGGTTGGGGCTTTGGGGGGGGCACCCCATAGGGTCACAACCCCCCCAAAACCCCCCCGGCCCCATAGAGACCCCCCCCAGCCCCACAGATCCCACCCCAAACCCTGCAGGTGCTCCCCCAAACCCTACAGGCACCTTCTCCAGATGTTCCCCACAACCTCCCAGCCCCACAAGTACAATGTGTCCGGGCGGCGCCGCGCTAAAATGTGTCCGGGCGGCGCCGCGCTAAAATGTGTCTGGGCGGCGGCGCGCTAAAATGTGCCCTAACCCTAACCCTAACCCTAACCCTGCATTTCCAGGCATGCTCTGGGCACCCAACATGGCCTCCCGGAAGCCTGGTGCCGGAAAACTATATTTACCAGCATTCCTTGGACAGCCGGAACAGCCAATCACGGGCCGAGTTTTCAAGAATTACATTTACCAGCACGCACTGTAACCCTAGCCCTTACCGCCTTTACAAAAAAGCCTCAAGCCCTAACCCTAAAAATCCTCGAAACCCCTACAGACATAACCCAAAATATTTACCACACTAAACACCTGAAGACCTATGCCTAAAACTCCTCACCCAATAAATTAAGACGTTCAAATCCCAAGCCCACAAAATTAAGACGTTCAAATCCCAAGCCCAAAAAATAGGACTCTCAAAACCTAAACCCAAAAACTAAAACCTAAAAACCCAAAAACCTAAACCCAAAAACGCTCCAAACACTAATCCAAAAAAATAAGACACTCAAAGCACTAACACAAAATATTAAGATGCTCAAAACCCTAACGCAAAAAATTAAGATGCTCCAAACCCTAACCCAAAAAATTAGGACACTCAAAACCCTAACCCTGGAGAACCTAACCAGAAAAAATAAATAAATAAATAAATAAAAATAAAATTTTAAAACCCTAACCCTAAATAATTGACCAAAAAGAAAACCCTAAGACCCTAACCCTAAAAAACCTTTCAACACTACAACCCATAAACTCTAAAACCCTAACACAGTAACCCTGAAAAACTTAAAACCTTAACCCCCAAATCCCTAAAATACTAACCGTTAAAAATCCAAACCTAAACAACATAAAATCCTAAACATAAACCCTGAGAATACTTACCCTGAAACCCAACCCTAGTGCCCTACCCCTGAAACCTTAAAAGCGTCAATCAATCTTTGGAAAATAACATAGGCTCAGGAGAGGATCTCACTATGCTTACCCTGACTCTGACCCTTACCCTGACCCTAACCCTAACCCTAACCCCTAACCCTAACCCTAACCCTAACCCTACCCCTACCCCTACCCCTAACCCTAACCCTAACCCTAACCCTAACCCTAACCCTAACCCTAACCCTAACCCCTAACCCTACCCCCCTAACACTACCCCTAACCCCCTAATGATAACCCTAGCCCTAACCCTAACGAACCCTAACCCTAAACCAAAACCCTAACCCTAACCCTAACCCCCTGGCAACCGCACCCCGCACACTTGGTTCCCCCCTCATTTTGGTTCCCCCCCCCCCCCCCCCTTGGGTTCCCCTCAAGCCCCATGGACCCCCCTCGGTGCTCCCCGCAAATGCGTCCCCCCGGCAACCGCACCCCGCACACTTGGTTCCCCCCTCATTTTGGTTCCCCCCCCGGTGCGCCCCGCAAATGCGTCCCCCCGGCAACCGCACCCCGCACACTTGGTTCCCCCCTCATTATGGTTCCCCCCCGGTGCGCCCCGCAAATGCGTCCCCCCGGCAACCGCACCCCGCACACTTGGTTTTCCCCTCATTTTGGTTCCCCCCAACCCTTGGGGTCCCCCCAAGCCCCATGGACCACACCCCCCTTGGTGCCCCCCCACAATTTTGTACCCCCTGCCGTCCTACCCGTGCCCGCAGCAGCCGCTCGCGTTCCGCCAGTGCCTCCCGCACCCGACGCTGCATCTCGGCCAGGTGGAGGCAGGCGCTGGGGGGGGGGGAATAAATTGGGGGGGGCCAATTTGGGGGGTTCTGGGGGCATTTGTGGGGCTGCGGGCACATTTAGGGGGTGGAGGGGACTGGTTCTCATCTGTAGGACTCGGCGTTGAGCCCCCCCGGGGGCAGCTGCAGGGCCAGGATGCCTGGAGGGGTGCGGGGGGGGGCATGTCAGCACCCCCCAGACCAAAACCCCAAAACCGCTGCCGTTGACCCCAAAATCGCCGCTGTTGACCCCAAGGTGGCCGCTGGTGACGCCGGTAGGGCCACCGGGCGCCCCGCGGGCCACTGGGAGCGGAAGACGGGCATGAAGCTGCCGGTGGACGGCGGCCACGCTAAAATGCTAGGTCAGCCGCGGGTTGGGGCTTTGGGGGGGGCACCCCATAGGGTCACAACCCCCCCAAAACCCCCCCGGCCCCATAGAGACCCCCCCCAGCCCCACAGATCCCACCCCAAACCCTGCAGGTGCTCCCCCAAACCCTACAGGCACCTTCTCCAGATGTTCCCCACAACCTCCCAGCCCCACAAGTACAATGTGTCCGGGCGGCGCCGCGCTAAAATGTGTCTGGGCGGCGCCGCGCTTAAATGTGCCCAGGCGGCGCCGTGCTTAAATGTGTAGAGGAATGGCTTGAGGGCAGAGGTCACCTAAACATTAAGCAATTAGATGAGGATGATCTTGCCAAATACCGCACACCGCTAGTATAAGATTAGACTCACTGTAAAACATAAGGCCTGCAGCTGACAGCTGTAAAAGGGATAGAAGAACAGTGTCCTTGGAGCAAGGAATACAGCGTCCTTGGGGCTATAGTTAGCTCTAAAACGAGAACTTGTGGTTATAGCTGTCTGCACTAACAGGATATAGCAATAATCAATCATAAGCTTAGCTTTTGTAACATGTATGAGCTAATTATCTTGTACCGTATATATATCGACTGGGCTATCTAGTAAAGTTGAAGCATACTGATCACTCATATTGAGTGCTTGTGTCTTCCTTCCGTCGACAACAAATGGCGCCCGAACAGGGACCCTGCTGGACGGGGACTCAGTACGAGTAAGCCGGAATTATAAGTCGACGGAAAACAAAGGGAAAGCCGGTCCTGACTGAAGAATTTAAGGAGTACTCGGATTTATAAAAGAACTGTACAGGAGGTGACGAAGAGAGGATCACCCGGGACGAACCCATAGTGGGTCCCGCCGGAACGCCGCAACAGGTCTGCCAGAAGTTTTGCAAAGGAGCAACGGTACTGTGAGTAAAATGGAGAGACAAGCGGCTTATGATTTACTTAAATGCTTTTTAGAAAAGCGTAAAGTGTTAGATATAGATTGTTCAAAAGAATTACCTGGATTGTTAGCATACGGGGTGGCAAAGGGTTGCTTTATCAATCCTGATACAGTGTTTGAACAAGCGGAGTGGCGGAAGTTCGGGGATAAGTTGTTTGAGGATGTGATTAATGAGCAGAAGGCAGCTAAGAAATTAATGAAGCCATGGAGGGCTGTGATAAATGCGTTAGCAGTACATAAAGCAGAACAGAAGGTTGCTGCTGCTGCGGCAGAGCGCTTAGGGGGAACTAACAGTCAGAAAGAACAGGAAATTAATCAGTACCCGCTTCCACCTTCAGTGAGAACATTTACAATAACCCAACAAGGTGGGTCAGTGCCCAGTGCACCTCCACCTCCGCCAGAAGCCCCTGAAGCAGAGGGTTTAGAAAAGAAAACGAGCATGAATCCATTTGTAGACGACGTGCAAGGACGAGGTAGAGAGGGACTATGGGCAAAGATAGCAGAAGAAGCCATGCAGGAGGGTAATTATGAGACAGCGGCACAATTAACTCAGGCGTTCCCTGTAGTCTATTCTCCCCCTGATGCTCAGGGTAATGTAACTGTTAATATGACTAATTTAGACTGGAAAATATTAACCCAATTGCGCTCTACAGTGAGTGATTTTGGAATAAAGGGAGAGCCTACACGACAGATGTTGGACTATATTTGGGGAACGAATATACTGCTGCCAGGAGATATACGTAGCATTATGAAATTAATATTGACACAACATCAGCAGCTATTGTTTAATGCACACTGGCACTCGGTATGCCAGGAGTCTGTCGCTGTGATACGACAACCAGGAGATCCACTACATGGGGTAACCTTAGAAGAGCTTATGGGTCTGGGACCCTACTTTCGTCTTGAGGCGCAGGCTTTGCTGGGCCCCGATAAAGCTAAAGAATCCATGGGGCTAGCAAGGAGGGCCTTGGATCAAATCAAAGAACCAGGGGGAATTCCATCGTACATGGGAATTAAACAAGGTAGGGAGGAGCCTTTTGGGCTGTTTATTGATCGGGTTGCGAATGCCATACAAGCGGCAGGGGTGCCAGACTATCTTAAAGGCACGATTCTTAAACAATGTGCATTGCAAAATTGTAACCCATCTACACGTAGTATACTGGCTACACTGCCGAGTACATGGACAATAGAAGAGGGACTTGAGAGAATGGCACAAGTGCCGGTAGGACCACAAGCTATGTTAATTGAGGCTATTAAACAAGTAGGGGAGAGTATCTCCAAGGGATTGAAACAGAATCAGGAACAAGTTTTCGCTGCCCTTGCTCCCTTGCAAAAACCGATGGGACCTCATGCATCAGGACGCCAAGCATTACGATGCTATAGATGCGGGATTGCGGGACACATGAAACGACAGTGCAAAACGGCAAACGTTTGGTGTCCGTCATGCCGCTCGAATACGCATAATGAATCCGCATGCCGCAAAGGAGGACAGGGAAACGGGAAAGCCAGCGGGAAGAGTCGCCCCGCAACGACACAAAAAGCGGCTTTCCCCACCACGGCAGCGACAACAGCAGCACCAATCGGAGCAACGAACCCTTTTGTCTCCAGCCAGCCACAAGCGGGAGCCTGGGACTGGACTTGGCAACAGCAGTAAATCTTACATTATGGGACTCTAAACCAACAAGAGTTAACTCCGGTGTGATAGGACCCGTGAAAATTAACGGCGAGCCCGTGGGTGCCTTGCTTATCGGAAGATCATCTGCCACTTTAAATGGAATACAAGTGCTAACAGGACTAATCGATAAAGATTATACCGGGGATATACAAATAATTGTTTCGGCTATGTTTCCGCCGGTATTTATTCCAAAGGAGACGCGCATAGCACAGCTAATACCACTACCCCATCTAGCGGCCAGCATTCCACCTGCAAGAGAAGCGCCGCGCAACAAAGGAGCATTTGGATCCACAGGTGGAATGGCCATGCTAACGGTGGGATTACAGCAAAGACCACGAAGGCCTGTCACCCTTAAATACAATGGGGAAACTATAAGAGTCAACGCCCTATTGGATACTGGGGCTGATATATCAATCATCAGCACAGAGAACTGGCCTCAGCACTGGCCAACAGTCGAGGCAAGTACAACCATCAGCGGGGTCGGTGGAATGACTTTTGCTCGTCGATCCCCACCCCTACAATGGACATTGGGGGACAAAACAGTGGAATGTACAGTCTCTATATTACCGCTCCCGGATGGAGTGCATGCCCTGGTAGGTCGCGACATCCTAGCACAAATGGGAGTGGTGTTAACCACTGATCACATGAATGCCTACCCTTTATAGATGCGGCCATTGCTTGGACTTTCCCGATCCCTATCAGGTGGAAAACTGAGGAGCCTGTTTGGGTGGAGCAGTGGCCTTTAAAAAGGGAAAGTCTGATACAGGCACATGAACTGATAAAGGAACAGTACCTGCAAGGACACTTACAATTATCTACCAGCCCCTGGAATACTCCGATTTTTGTAATAAAGAAGAAATCCGGAAAGTACAGACTGTTACATGACTTACGTGCAGTTAATAAACAAATGTATAACATGGGAGCACTGCAACCAGGACTACCTAATCCTGCCATGATTCCTGAAGGATGGCAATTGTTAATCATAGATTTGAAGGACTGTTTTTTCACTATTAAACTCCACGAGAGAGACAAGCAGAGATTTGCATTTACACTGCCCGCTATAAATCGAGAAGGGCCGGACCAGCGATTTGAATGGACTGTGTTACCACAAGGGATGCGAAATTCGCCCACGCTGTGTCAGTTATATGTGGATGCAGCTCTTCAACCAATACGTAAACAATGGGATAAGACGATAATATACCATTACATGGATGATATATTGCTAGCACAACCATCGCCGTTTACGTTGCAGCAAAAATCCGAACTGACAGAACAGTTAAAACGGGCCGGATTGGTAATAGCCCCGGAAAAGATACAGGAATCAAGCCCATGGAAATACCTGGGTTGGCAGATCACTGAAACAAAAATTCAACCACAAAAATTAACACTCACAGCGGACATTAGAACTCTCAACGATGCCCAAAAACTAATGGGGGATTTACAGTGGCTACGACCAGTCGTTGGAATTCCGAATGAACTGCTAAACGCATTAAGACCTTTGCTGAGGGGCACAGACCCAGCGACACCCGTTACAGTATCAGAGGATCAACAGAAAATCATACAGGATATTGCATCTATGATTACAACGCATGTCACCCATCGACGCATAGAAAATCAGCCCCTTGACCTCACAATACTATGCGGACCTCAATACCTAATGGGAGCTATAACGCAACAAAAAATAAAAACGGGGGAAAAGGGGCCAGTGGTAAGAGTGCTAGAATGGATAGCACCGCCATTACAGCCAAGAAGAACAATCCAAGAAAAAATTTTGACCCTAGCAGAATTAATAAAAAGGGGAAGAGAACGTATACTACAAATAGATGGTGCCCCACCGAATGCTATCTGGCTACCTATCAAGCCTAATGACCTGGAATGGTTTCTACGAAATTCCTCGGACTTACAAGCAGCATTGCTACAGGATGGAGCAGAGATAATAGCAAAACCATTACCATCAACAACGCTAGCATGGATGCAAAATCAAAATTGGTTGGTAATACCGAAAAGATCACCAATACCGCTCGAGAATGCAGTTACAGTTTTTACGGATGCAGGAAAACGATCACGAACTGCTGCGATAACCTGGAAAGAAGAACAAACTTGGAGACATCAGATTTTACAAGCACAGCAAAAGGATTCTCTGCAAACATTGGAATTGTTTGCAGTGGTCTGGGCTTTTGTGAAATGGAAGGATGCCCCGCTGAACGTGATTTCTGACTCCCTCTACGTGGTGGGAATTGTTAATCGCATCGAAGACGCAAGCCTCCGGGATGTTAAAAATGAACGACTAGCAGAATTGTTAATTAGCCTGCAACACGCGATTGAACAGAGAACGGAGCCTTATGCCATGATTCACATTAGAAGCCATCAGTGGGAGGAAGGCCTGGGAGAAGGCAATGCACGGGCAGACAGACTGGTCGCGAGTGTCTCTAGAGAAGCGCCGTTGTCACCATTTTGCAGGGCGCGTGAGGCACACGCAATATTCCACCAAAATGCCAAAGGGCTAGCCAAAGCGTATCGAATATCAAGAGCCGATGCGCAAGCTATAGTAAAGTCCTGCCCAATATGCAGCCACCATAATGCAGGAGCAGGGTTGGGAACAGGGGTGAACCCCCGAGGACTAAAGGTTAACGAAGTTTGGCAAATGGATGTGACACACATTGCCAGCTTCGGAAGATTAAAATACTTACATGTTACAATTGATACCTATAGCCATATGATTTGGGCTACCCCGCAATCAGGGGAAAGAGCTAGGGACGTGCGCAGACACCTTACTAGCTGTTTTGCTGTGATGGGTGTGCCTGAAACAATAAAGACAGATAACGGACCTGCATATACAAGTGGAGCGACCAAAAATTTTATGGACTTATGGAATATCAAACATATTACGGGCATACCATATTCTCCAACAGGACAGGCCATTGTAGAAAGAGCCAATGGAACGTTAAAACAATATTTAGAGAAATTTAAGGAGATCACAGATGCTAGGGAAAGGATAGACAAAGTATTATTTGTATTAAACTACCTGTGTATATTTGGTGAGGATGATGAGCCACCTGCAATTCGTCACCACTTGGTGGACCGAAAGAATAATAATCAAAGCATGAGAGTTAGATATCGAGACATGAAAACAGGTCAATGGCTAGGGCCAGCCGACGCAATTTATATAGGTAGGGGTTATGTGTGTGTTTCTTCCCCCACAGGTCCTGTCTGGGTTCCTAGCCGCTTCGTGAGACCCGCCGTCGAAGAAGGAACAGCAGAAAGAGGACCCCAACATGATCGAGAGAAGAATGATCAGTGCGACGATGCTGGGATTGATACTAATAGCCACCAGAGTACACACCATAACAAAGATCAGTCCACATGACAATATGTGGGTCACTTGGGCTAATCAAACAGGTCAATCGGCATTTTGTCTGTCCCTGGCTACTGCCAGAGACCCCTTCCGAACCTGTCTTTTTGGGGTCCCCATTGGAGATCCTACGGAGTTACAATCATTGTTCAAAGAATATGTTAATGTAAGCGCGGGTTCCTTTTCCTATTATTGTAATGGCACTAAGTTTACCGGAGATGGAACAATTGAGAATCTGATTTGTAAGAATGATTCGACAGCAAACAATGTGGTGACACTACTAAAAAGATTACATAAAACGTTGCCCTGGGACCCGCAAGAATTAGACCTTTTGGGTTCGGTGGCCGTTGGTAATAGCAGCCAAAACTGGACTCGAACATGTTTTATACTAAGGACTGGAGGCCAGCGAGGACAGTGGACCAATATTACAAGCAAGACATATGGGTTTGATCCAGAGGGACCATACTGTGGGTATAATGATAGCAGCGACAATGTCACTGTGTTCGGGGCCAGGTTAACCGCTCGGGTTGGTCTTCGGGGACCTAAGGCCTTACCCCCGGGAATATTCTTAATTTGCGGGGACAGAGCATGGCAGGGAGTACCAGCTAACCCAATGGGGGGTCCCTGTTACATAGGCCGACTAACACTTTTCGCTCCTAATCTACACGATCAACAATGGCTAAATTTAACTCGAGCAATGCAGATTTATAAACGATCCAAGCGTAGTTTAACGACATTAGGGTCTGACTGCAAAGATGATGTGCAGTTGTGGGGCCCCGCAAAAAGGATTTTCGCTGCGGCTTTAGCACCAGGAGTAGCAGTTGCTCACGCTATGACTAATTTAGGAAAGCTTGCTTGCTGGGCTGTTAAGCAATCAAATGTTACAACAGAAATAATTACTGAATTGTCGCAAGACATGGACAGCTTGCGGCATGCTATACTGCAAAATAGAGCTGCTATTGATTTTTTGCTATTAGCACAAGGACATGGATGTGAAGACTTTGAGGGAATGTGTTGCTTTAATCTTTCGGATCATGGCCAATCAATCCATGACCAGCTAAAGTGGCTAAAGGTTCACACTCAGAAGGTTACGATAGAGAATGACTGGTTTGAAGATATATTTAGGAGGTTATTCGGCAATATTGGAG
>NC_092596.1:145000-210000 GCF_047663525.1 Anas platyrhynchos
CCAGCCCCACAAGTACAATGTGTCCGGGCGGCGCCGCGCTAAAATGTGTCTGGGCGGCGCCGCGCTTAAATGTGCCCAGGCGGCGCCGTGCTTAAATGTGTCCGGGCGGCGCCGCGCTAAAATGTGTCTGGGCGGCGGCGCGCTAAAATGTGCCCTAACCCTAACCCTAACCCTAACCCTGCATTTCCAGGCATGCTCTGGGCACCCAACATGGCCTCCCGGAAGCCTGGTGCCGGAAAACTATATTTACCAGCATTCCTTGGACAGCCGGAACAGCCAATCACGGGCCGAGTTTTCAAGAATTACATTTACCAGCACGCACTGTAACCCTAGCCCTTACCGCCTTTACAAAAAAGCCTCAAGCCCTAACCCTAAAAATCCTCGAAACCCCTACAGACATAACCCAAAATATTTACCACACTAAACACCTGAAGACCTATGCCTAAAACTCCTCACCCAATAAATTAAGACGTTCAAATCCCAAGCCCACAAAATTAAGACGTTCAAATCCCAAGCCCAAAAAATAGGACTCTCAAAACCTAAACCCAAAAACTAAAACCTAAAAACCCAAAAACCTAAACCCAAAAACGCTCCAAACACTAATCCAAAAAAATAAGACACTCAAAGCACTAACACAAAATATTAAGATGCTCAAAACCCTAACGCAAAAAATTAAGATGCTCCAAACCCTAACCCAAAAAATTAGGACACTCAAAACCCTAACCCTGGAGAACCTAACCAGAAAAAATAAATAAATAAATAAAAAAAAATAAAATTTTAAAACCCTAACCCTAAATAATTGACCAAAAAGAAAACCCTAAGACCCTAACCCTAAAAAACCTTTCAACACTACAACCCATAAACTCTAAAACCCTAACACAGTAACCCTGAAAAACTTAAAACCTTAACCCCCAAATCCCTAAAATACTAACCGTTAAAAATCCAAACCTAAACAACTTAAAATCCTAAACATAAACCCTGAGAATACTTACCCTGAAACCCAACCCTAGTGCCCTACCCCTGAAACCTTAAAAGCGTCAATCAATCTTTGGAAAATAACATAGGCTCAGGAGAGGATCTCACTACGCTTACCCTGACTCTGACCCTTACCCTGACCCTAACCCTAACCCTAACCCCTAACCCTAACCCTAACCCCTAACCCTAACCCTAACCCTACCCCTACCCCTAACCCTAACCCTAACCCTAACCCTAACCCTAACCCCTAACCCTACCCCCTAACACTACCCCTAACCCCCTAATGATAACCCTAGCCCTAACCCTAACGAACCCTAACCCTAAACCAAAACCCTAACCCTAACCCTAACCCCCTGGCAACCGCACCCCGCACACTTGGTTCCCCCCTCATTTTGGTTCCCCCCCCCTCCCCCCTTGGGTTCCCCTCAAGCCCCATGGACCCCCCTCGGTGCTCCCCGCAAATGCGTCCCCCCGGCAACCGCACCCCGCACACTTGGTTCCCCCCTCATTTTGGTTCCCCCCCGGTGCGCCCCGCAAATGCGTCCCCCCGGCAACCGCACCCCGCACACTTGGTTTTCCCCTCATTTTGGTTCCCCCCAACCCTTGCGGTCCCCCCAAGCCCCATGGACCACACCCCCCTTGGTGCCCCCCCACAATTTTGTACCCCCTGCCGTCCTACCCGTGCCCGCAGCAGCCGCTCGCGTTCCGCCAGTGCCTCCCGCACCCGACGCTGCATCTCGGCCAGGTGGAGGCAGGCGCTGGGGGGGGGGGAATAAATTGGGGGGGGCCAATTTGGGGGGTTCTGGGGGCATTTGTGGGGCTGCGGGCACATTTAGGGGGCGGAGGGGACTGGTTCTCATCTGTAGGACTCGGCGTTGAGCCCCCCCGGGGGCAGCTGCAGGGCCAGGATGCCTGGAGGGGTGCGGGGGGGGGCATGTCAGCACCCCCCAGACCGAAACCCCAAAACCGCTGCCGTTGACCCCAAAATCGCCGCTGTTGACCCCAAGGTGGCCGCTGGTGACGCCGGTAGGGCCACCGGGCGCCCCGCGGGCCACTGGGAGCGGAAGACGGGCATGAAGCTGCCGGTGGACGGCGGCCACGCTAAAATGCTAGGTCAGCCGCGGGTTGGGGCTTTGGGGGGGGCACCCCATAGGGTCACAACCCCCCCAAAACCCCCCCGGCCCCATAGAGACCCCCCCCAGCCCCACAGATCCCACCCCAAACCCTGCAGGTGCTCCCCCAAACCCTACAGGCACCTTCTCCAGATGTTCCCCACAACCTCCCAGCCCCACAAGTACAATGTGTCCGGGCGGCGCCGCGCTAAAATGTGTCTGGGCGGCGCCGCGCTTAAATGTGCCCAGGCGGCGCCGTGCTTAAATGTGTCCGGGCGGCGCCGCGCTAAAATGTGTCTGGGCGGCGGCGCGCTAAAATGTGCCCTAACCCTAACCCTAACCCTAACCCTGCATTTCCAGGCATGCTCTGGGCACCCAACATGGCCTCCCGGAAGCCTGGTGCCGGAAAACTATATTTACCAGCATTCCTTGGACAGCCGGAACAGCCAATCACGGGCCGAGTTTTCAAGAATTACATTTACCAGCACGCACTGTAACCCTAGCCCTTACCGCCTTTACAAAAAAGCCTCAAGCCCTAACCCTAAAAATCCTCGAAACCCCTACAGACATAACCCAAAATATTTACCACACTAAACACCTGAAGACCTATGCCTAAAACTCCTCACCCAATAAATTAAGACGTTCAAATCCCAAGCCCACAAAATTAAGACGTTCAAATCCCAAGCCCAAAAAATAGGACTCTCAAAACCTAAACCCAAAAACTAAAACCTAAAAACCCAAAAACCTAAACCCAAAAACGCTCCAAACACTAATCCAAAAAAATAAGACACTCAAAGCACTAACACAAAATATTAAGATGCTCAAAACCCTAACGCAAAAAATTAAGATGCTCCAAACCCTAACCCAAAAAATTAGGACACTCAAAACCCTAACCCTGGAGAACCTAACCAGAAAAAATAAATAAATAAATAAATAAAAATAAAATTTTAAAACCCTAACCCTAAATAATTGACCAAAAAGAAAACCCTAAGACCCTAACCCTAAAAAACCTTTCAACACTACAACCCATAAACTCTAAAACCCTAACACAGTAACCCTGAAAAACTTAAAACCTTAACCCCCAAATCCCTAAAATACTAACCGTTAAAAATCCAAACCTAAACAACTTAAAATCCTAAACATAAACCCTGAGAATACTTACCCTGAAACCCAACCCTAGTGCCCTACCCCTGAAACCTTAAAAGCGTCAATCAATCTTTGGAAAATAACATAGGCTCAGGAGAGGATCTCACTACGCTTACCCTGACTCTGACCCTTACCCTGACCCTAACCCTAACCCTAACCCCTAACCCTAACCCTAACCCCTAACCCTAACCCTAACCCTACCCCTACCCCTAACCCTAACCCTAACCCTAACCCTAACCCTAACCCCTAACCCTACCCCCTAACACTACCCCTAACCCCCTAATGATAACCCTAGCCCTAACCCTAACGAACCCTAACCCTAAACCAAAACCCTAACCCTAACCCTAACCCCCTGGCAACCGCACCCCGCACACTTGGTTCCCCCCTCATTTTGGTTCCCCCCCCCTCCCCCCTTGGGTTCCCCTCAAGCCCCATGGACCCCCCTCGGTGCTCCCCGCAAATGCGTCCCCCCGGCAACCGCACCCCGCACACTTGGTTCCCCCCTCATTTTGGTTCCCCCCCGGTGCGCCCCGCAAATGCGTCCCCCCGGCAACCGCACCCCGCACACTTGGTTTTCCCCTCATTTTGGTTCCCCCCAACCCTTGCGGTCCCCCCAAGCCCCATGGACCACACCCCCCTTGGTGCCCCCCCACAATTTTGTACCCCCTGCCGTCCTACCCGTGCCCGCAGCAGCTGCTCGCGTTCCGCCAGTGCCTCCCGCACCCGACGCTGCATCTCGGCCAGGTGGAGGCAGGCGCTGGGGGGGGGGGAATAAATTGGGGGGGGCCAATTTGGGGGGTTCTGGGGGCATTTGTGGGGCTGCGGGCACATTTAGGGGGCGGAGGGGACTGGTTCTCATCTGTAGGACTCGGCGTTGAGCCCCCCCGGGGGCAGCTGCAGGGCCAGGATGCCTGGAGGGGTGCGGGGGGGGGCATGTCAGCACCCCCCAGACCGAAACCCCAAAACCGCTGCCGTTGACCCCAAAATCGCCGCTGTTGACCCCAAGGTGGCCGCTGGTGACGCCGGTAGGGCCACCGGGCGCCCCGCGGGCCACTGGGAGCGGAAGACGGGCATGAAGCTGCCGGTGGACGGCGGCCATGCTAAAATGCTAGGTCCGCCGCGGGTTGGGGCTTTGGGGGGGGCACCCCATAGGGTCACAACCCCCCCAAGACCCCCCCGGCCCCATAGAGACCCCCCCCAGCCCCACAGATCCCACCCCAAACCCTGCAGGTGCTCCCCCAAACCCTACAGGCACCTTCTCCAGATGTTCCCCACAACCTCCCAGCCCCACAAGTACAATGTGTCCGGGCGGCGCCGCGCTAAAATGTGTCTGGGCGGCGCCGCGCTTAAATGTGCCCAGGCGGCGCCGTGCTTAAATGTGTCCGGGCGGCGCCGCGCTAAAATGTGTCTGGGCGGCGGCGCGCTAAAATGTGCCCTAACCCTAACCCTAACCCTAACCCTGCATTTCCAGGCATGCTCTGGGCACCCAACATGGCCTCCCGGAAGCCTGGTGCCGGAAAACTATATTTACCAGCATTCCTTGGACAGCCGGAACAGCCAATCACGGGCCGAGTTTTCAAGAATTACATTTACCAGCACGCACTGTAACCCTAGCCCTTACCGCCTTTACAAAAAGCCTCAAGCCCTAACCCTAAAAATCCTCGAAACCCCTACAGACATAACCCAAAATATTTACCACACTAAACACCTGAAGACCTATGCCTAAAACTCCTCACCCAATAAATTAAGACGTTCAAATCCCAAGCCCACAAAATTAAGACGTTCAAATCCCAAGCCCAAAAAATAGGACTCTCAAAACCTAAACCCAAAAACTAAAACCTAAAAACCCAAAAACCTAAACCCAAAAACGCTCCAAACACTAATCCAAAAAAATAAGACGCTCAAAGCACTAACACAAAATATTAAGATGCTCAAAACCCTAACGCAAAAAATTAAGATGCTCCAAACCCTAACCCAAAAAATTAGGACACTCAAAACCCTAACCCTGGAGAACCTAACCTGAAAAAATAAATAAATAAATAAATAAATAAATAAATAAATAAAAATAAAATGTTAAAACCCTAACCCTAAATAATTGACCAAAAAGAAAACCCTAAGACCCTAACCCTAAAAAACCTTTCAACACTACAACCCATAAACGCTAAAACCCTAACACACTGACCCTGAAAAACTTAAAAACTTAACCCCCAAATCCCTAAAATACTAACCGTTAAAAATCCAAACCTAAACAACTTAAAATCCTAAACATAAACCCTGAGAATACTTACCCTGAAACCCAACCCTAGTGCCCTACCCCTGAAACCTTAAAAGCGTCAATCAATCTTTGGAAAATAACATAGGCTCAGGAGAGGATCTCACTACGCTTACCCTGACTCTGACCCTGACCCTAACCCTAACCCTTACCCCTAACCCTAACCCTAACCCTAACCCTAACCCTAACCCCTAACCCTACCCCCCTATCACTACCCCTAACCCCCTAACGATAACCCTAGCCCTAACCCTAACGAACCCTAACCCTAAACCAAAACCCTAACCCTAACCCTAACCCCCTGGCAACCGCACCCCGCACACTTGGTTCCCCCCTCATTTTGTTTCCCCACCCCCATCCCTTGGGTTCCCCTCAAGCCCCATGGACCCCCCCGCCGGTGCGCCCCGCAAATGCGTCCCCCCGGCAACCGCACCCCGCACACTTGGTTCCCCCCTCATTTTGGTTCCCCCCCCCGGTGCGCCCCGCAAATGCGTCCCCCCGGCAACCGCACCCCGCACACTTGGTTCCCCCATCATTTTGGTTCCGCCCCACCCTTGGGGTCCCCCCATGCCCCATGGACCCCCCCCCCCTTGGTGCCCCCCCCAAATTTTTTCCCCCCCGCGGTCCTACCCGTGCCCGCATCAGCCGCTCGCGCTCCGCCAGCGCCTCCCGCACCCGATGCTGCATCTCGGCCAGGTGGAGGCAGGCGCTGACGGGGGGGGAATAAATTGGGGGGGGGCAATTTGGGGGGGGTCTGGGGGCATTTGGGGGGCTGGGGGCGCATTTAGGGGGCAGAGGGGACTGGTTCTCACCTGTAGGACTCGGCGTCGAGCCTCCCCGGGAGCAGCTGCAGGGCCAGGATGCCTGCGGGGGTGCGGGGGGGGCATGTCAGCACCCCCCAGACCAAAACCCCAAAACCGCTGCCGTTGACCCCAAAACCGCCGCTGTTGACCCCAAGGTGGCCGCTGGTGACGCCGGTAGGGCCACCGGGCGCCCCGCGGGCCACTGGGAGCGGAAGACGGGCATGAAGCTGCCGGTGGACGGCGGCCACGCTAAAATGCTAGGTCAGCCGCGGGTTGGGGCTCTGGGGGGGGCACCCCATAGGGTCACAACCCCCCCAAAACCCCCCCGGCCCCATAGAGACCCCCCCCAGCCCCACAGATTCCACCCCAAACCCTGCAGGTGCTCCCCCAAACCCTACAGGCACCTTCTCCAGATGTTCCCCACAACCTCCCAGCCCCACAAGTACAATGTGTCCGGGCGGCGCCGCGCTAAAATGTGTCTGGGCGGCGCCGCGCTTAAATGTGCCCAGGCGGCGCCGTGCTTAAATGTGTCCGGGCGGCGCCGCGCTTAAATGTGCCCGGGCGGCGTCGCGCTAAAATGTGCCCTAACCCTAACCCTAACCCTAACCCTGCATTTCCAGGCATGCTCTGGGCACCCAACATGGCCTCCCGGAAGCCTGGTGCCGGAAAACTATATTTACATTTTGGTTCCCCCCCCACCCCCCTTGTTTTCCCCCCAAGCCCCATGGACCCCCCCCGGTGCGCCCCGCAAATGTGTCCCCCCGGCAACCGCACCCCGCACTCTTGGTTAACCCCTCATTTTGCCCCCCGCGGTGCGCCCCGCTAATGCGTCCCCCCGGCAACCGAACGCCGCACACTTGGTTCCCCCCTCATTTTGGTTCCCCACCCCGGTGAGCCCCGCAAATGCGTCCCCCCGGCAACCGCACCCCGCACACTTGGTTCCCCCCTCATTTTGGTTCCACCCACGGTGCGCCCCTCAAATGGTTCCCCCCCGGTAACCGCACCCCGCACACTTGGTTCCCCCCTAACCCTAACCCCCCCTAACCCCCTAACCCTAACCCTAACCCTAACCCTAACCCTAACCCTTACCCTAACCCTAACCCTAACCATAACCCTAACCCGCCTAACCCTAACCCTAACCCTAACCCTAACCAACCAATGAATGACAGAAACCGGTATCTTTACAGATTGTTTAAAGCTTTAGAAACACATCCCACTGGTGACTACTGCCAATCACCCAATCACAGGCTACTGGCATGGGATCAGATCCAATTTTTTCAAATACCACAGTACCCCCATGACATTTTGGGTGAATTACAAATAATACATTTGTATTTGTACTTTGGGGTGAAATACAATAATTTCTCTTAAACATTTTTAACTTATGATAGAAAGTAAGTTTAAGTAACTTGTCTAGAGGTGACCAAACATAAAGTAGTGATAGAATAAAACACGTAAACCTGTTTCAGTTCCTTGCTCTGACCATTATAATGCCTCTTGAAAGAAGTAAAAGCTGCTCAGTAAAGAAAACAAAGCGAGCTCCCTACAGTACAGACAGCTCCCCACTTGCCCTAAGATTCTCCATGTAGTTATGTACAAACTACTATGTGTTGATCACAGAAGACAGCTTTGTGATCTTGGTTCTGTTCAAGGAGATGCATTGCTGCCCTTACCAATGTAGAGAGACATTACTTTGAGGTAAAGTACATGCATTCCAGATTTCCTGACACTTACTAAAGCTACTGAAGGGTCCAAATTCATGATCTTCATTCTATGTGGGGCTTCCTGGCAGTGGAAACTCTCATCGTCAACCGTGCCATTTTCTTCTGAATCTACAAAGCTTTGAGTGGTGTGAGGGTCCAGATAGATCAGCTCATTGCCTGGATGGGTAAAAGCCGTATGTTAAAAATAAGCAAGTGACATTAATAAGCACTTGGTCCAGAACTGTAAAATAGAAATTAGATTGCCATCGCAGTCAGTATAATCTAGACTTTCCAGCTAGGGATTCTTTAAGAGAATCGGAAGGTTTAGCCACAACGTTTCCCACAGGGTATTTAGTATAACTTCCTATTGGTGACCTATTACTGTAATTTTTTGGTTGGTTATGTTCTATCTTTGTCACATACTTTTATTTTTCCATGTGAGATCCAGTACTTTTTTTTTTTTTTTTTAAAATCTCAAGTGTTGTAAACACTAACATTTGACAGATTAAAAGGTACAGGATGTTCACAGATGCAATCTGTAATCCCATTAGGCATTCATTCAGAAATTGGAACAAAAAAGCCTAACTAAAACAGGTTAGGTTTTACAAAAGGACAAAATAGGGTTGCAAAATTTTGGCCCAAAGTGGGGTGAAATCTGAAGGAATGCATTTTAAATTAATTAGAGCAATACTTAATAACAGAAGGTATGCAAAAGGTGAAAAAGATACTGCCATCAGAAACAGTTTTGAAATACAAGAAAATAAAAGTGACATTTGACCAATACACTTGTCAAATGCTATCAGCTATTCTTAGTATGCTGCTCTTGTTGATGTCATCACTTATTTTTACACCTAGCTTTGCTGTTAACTTTCTGCTCCTGTTAAGGATCATCTCATACTGTTTCTAAACTCTTTTAGATATGCTTCTTCATTTATTTTATTCTATTCTCATCTTTCTTTACTTCTAGAGGTTCACGCTTAGACTCCTTACTATTTCCCCTTCAAAAAATGTTCTCTTTTGATCATCTGCACATTTGGAATAAGTTTCTTTTTTCCTTACCTAAAAATCCTATGAAATAATAGGCATTATTTGGTTTCCCTCCTAATGCTCCCAAAGACTGTGGCATCTTAAAGCATTCCTAGGAGTTCAAAAGGAGTAAAGGAAATTGTAATTCATTTCTTTACTGACATCACAGATACCCAAACTTATTTGACAGTAACGAGCAATGAATTGAAAGAAAACCTTACTTTAAATGCATCAATATATATGGGATTTATGTGATTTATCCCTAGTCGTAGAGGTATAATAAGCAAGAGGGCTTTCCAGCCTGTGCAGAGTCCTCCTGCGTTCTTGCTTCGGCCAAGAGCACTTCTGTGCAAATGTGCACTGCTGTGGGACGCGCTGCTGCTCTGAGGAGGGGACCAGCACATTTTTTCTGCGGGAATAAAACTGGAAATCAGTCAACGCACAGAGGAACACAAAGCAGATCTTCCTCTCAGTAGTGAATTAAGCTAGTTTGCCAGGGATCTTTATAGGGCACCCAAGACAAAACGAGCCGGGCATGGCAATTACAGCTATTTAGTAGAAGTAATTCTAGCAGACAGTATGTGCTGGCACGTCCAAGTGAGACGTTAGATAAATGATTGGGGGATGACAATTTAAGACTGCAGTGGCATGTACTATTAATGTTATTAATACTGTCAAGCTTTGCCTATAAAACGCCAGAGAAATGAAATGGCAGAAATGAGGACAGTAGAAATTCTTCAAGGAGCTCTTCACATCCAGTGATGTGAGCACGGAGTTGGCATCAGGGATCAAAAAAGCACAACTGAGTTTGTATGTCCTTCTTCCCTCTTCTTACCCTTGCAAGACAAAGCCATGGCCCCCCAAGTATTTGTTCATGTTTAGATACATGCTGGCAAATGGAGTCAAATCAGAACCTGTTAGCAGAAAACTGATGAGGTGTCACTTACTGATGTCTTCAATGACCACCGTATTGCCCATAGATACATAAACTGCTAATGAATTCCATTCATCAAATAAAGCAAGCTTCCTAGAAAACATTAAGGTACTAATTAATATAAACTAGTTGGATCAAAAGGGTAGCTTTACACTCAGAACCCTTTATTTTTTTTTTTTTCTTAAGAAAAAACATCCTTTCTGCATTTTTTAAAGTCTCCATGTAAGAAAAAGAAAACTTTAAACATTAAATGTTTAATATCTTTAGAAAAATAGGTACTGAGTGGTACCAGGAAAAACATATGCGCTGCACCATGTGCAAACTGTTTTGTCTTACTGCTAAGTGCAGTGACAGTAACAGTCCAACTACATCAAGTTTATTACTTTTTATTGCACTCGACAGTCTCTGCAATGGGTTCTTGCCCAATTGTGTCTTTTCTCATCTGGAAAAGAAAAAAATTCCTATGCCAGTTTTGCAGATTACTTTTTGCTTAAGAAATTCCACTGAATTCAGTGGAATTACTTCTGCCTGAGCCTGCGTGCACAGCAGAAATGGGGCGTTAAAAGCTAAATCAGCTAAGGGTTTGGGGCACCAAAACTTCAGTGGGAGACAGCAGCACACAGTTTTATGTCCACTTCTGCAAAATCCAAACCTTTGGGGAAGGGAGCTACACTCTTAAGCTGCACTGGCAGAATTAGCTGTTTCAAATAAGCCAGAAAGAAATGGGGGTGAGCGTTTCACCATGAAAAACTTGGCCATGAAAGATCTGGAGTCCAGGGCATGCTTCAGCTCCCCTCCCTCTTCAGATCATGTGCCTGTTCCAGGGTGTCAAAGACTTGCTGCTGAGCTCGCAGGACCTGTAGCCTAGCCCCTGCCTGAGGTAAGACACCTCCACGTACCCCTGGAGAACTGAGCAGCCTCAGTTCCTTTCAGTGTGGCTCCCAGACTATGAGGAGCTGCCCATCTTTATCCAGTAGCCTTGCTGGCAGAACTGCTGCTCAGAAAGGGAGGAATTGCAGCTCAGTTCCCTCCTCAGCCGAGATGGCTTCTCTCTGATGTTTCACACCACCACTCCGACCTACACGGTGGCACTCTCGACCTGCCAGAGCTGTGCCACTGTGCAGAAAGGAATATACATCTGTGGTGTGACTGGTGAGGGCATGCAGACGGCATAGCAGGAGACTTTCCTGCAGTTTCTTCTCCTCAGGCTCTTCCTTTATTAAAATTTAGAGGTCACCCATTCCCAACTCAGTACCTGCACACCGAGCTGTGGCATGACATTCCATGCTGCACTTGTAAATAGATGGCAAGTACATTCCTGACTGTGGGACAGGGGGAGATGCAGCCTTCAAAACTCTGCCTGGGCCTTGTCTTGGCTGCCCCAGGGGAGTATGTTCTGAATGAGACTGGTATGATCTCACTTACTTTAGTACTTGAGCAACTGTATTTGGTCCAAACCATTCTCCAATTGACTTCCCCTCTCCAACACCCACCTGTGCTGTTTTCATAGTGAAAAAAAGACACACGTACACAAAATCAAAGAAAAATGAGACCATAAAGAATGTGGGAACAATATACAGTAAATACCGTGACTGTCAAACATTCTAGAGTAACTGCAATCTGTATTTAGCAATAACAATTATTTTCTCAATCTATGCTCTTTTCAAAACTTAGGGAGTGCCAGTTTCTTTAATAAACAAAAGGCTTCTAAACTACAATGAGAATTACAAGTTAACAAATGTTAGTGCCCTTTATTACAAATTACAGCAATAAGCTACAAGACTGCCTATTCTAACATTACTGACTCTGGTACCCAAGGCTTACAGAGTTTATCAAGAGCTAGATTCTAGTACATGGCTTTATTTAGGTCTCAGGGAATGTTTCTGTACTACTAGTCTTTGCGCCCATCTGCATACCTTTTTATTTTTATATAAGCATACACATTGTCTTCACATCCACTTTTTAAAATTATGAATTAACATACTGCAAATTAGTGATTCAACACAGTAGAAATTTCAGTGGAAAAAACCTGAAAGTTTATGTTTGTTCTTACCCATCTGGTGGATTGAATAACAGCAAGCCTTCCTGTCGAGAAAGCATCGTAGGATTCTGTGATATTCTTTTGGTTGTTTTTTGTGTTTTTCCCATTGCCAATCTGAAAGGAAAAATTGATATAGAATAAAAAATGGTGACGTTTTCATTACACTGATCAAATGTCTAGACAGCAGAAAGCTTTATAATGAGATGTTAAAAGACATTTCAATTCATCTCGAATATTTACATTTTGTGTAGAGCTCCTAGAATTCCAAGCTTGTTATTTATCATCAAGCTGCCCTTTATCATCATAGGCTAGATTGTAAAAACAGGGAAAATAAAACAAAACAAAAACATCAACTGCAAACATATTCTGACGGATCATGCTGCGTGTTGATAGCCATTCCAGTATCTCTGAGCTTCCAAGATTATTTAAAAGTACAGGCTGTGTTTAGACCTTGTTGGATTTCTAAGCACCCATTAAATAACAACATAAGATCCATACAGAAAGTCCAAACACTCCACTGGCAGCATCCTGGGATGTGACATGCATGCTTAAGAGCTTGCACCAGGGGGGTTTGGACCTCGTGCTGCTGACAAGCGAGTAGTGAAGAGAAGGGTAAGAGCACTGTCCCACGGTGGCAGGTTTTCCCTTGGCCTCAACTTGGGTGTTACACTTGGGTGAGGTTTATAAAATAATGGCGACAGGATTCCCCATTTGTTCTCCTTCTATGCCTATTTCTCTGCTTCAGGCTGGGATGATTTCACCCAGCTGAATATGAATTGATTCATTAGGAACTGTTACCAGGGCATCAAAGAAAGTCTCACTAATAAATTCAGGGTTTGTGCTTTTAATGGAGTACTTACGAAGAAGCGTCTGCAGACAATACCGAAGTTCCCTCAGGACCAGCACTCACCTCTCCCTAAGTGTCTGCAGATCAGTGCTTGGGCCAGCATCATCTGCCCGCATCGCAGCATACATCCCCAGCCAGCGTCCGACGAAGGACCCGTGCCTCCTGTTAGGAAAGTTCAGCACAATCAGTGCAGGCTTTCAACTGGGTGCAGCACCACAGAGGACATTTCAGAGTGCTAGAAAACAGATAGGGCTGCTGAAGCCTCCATGAACTGTCCTACAGATAAAAGGCACACAGCAAGACTTTGGTTCCATGCTGTTGGTCTAATTCTAATCTCTGCATTGCACAAATAAACACAATTCATTTATTCCTTGTGGAGCTGACTTACTCTTTTCATTCTTCAAGCAGCATTCACAAACCATTTACTGCATGCTAAAGAACATGATCACCTGTTTACATACAGACATAAATAAACACCGATTTTAATAATCTTCATGTTTGCATAAACAGTTAAAATGATGCTCAAAATGCGCTAATACTCTAGAAATGTTTTCCCAGCCTACGATGCCATCACTTATCTTGCTATTTCATTTAGAACAATGCAGCAAATCTGCAGTATACTCACCAATACGCGAAAACTTTCTTCTATACGTAAACCACACGTAAACCACAGTAAACCACACGTGAACACACCTTGGCTTATTGTCTGACTTTGGCTTATGGTGCGTCTGTTGCTGTGTCCAGCACAGTGCAGCCCCTAAATTGCTACCAAAAGCTTGCCACAAACCTCAATCCCCCTCTTAAAAGAGACCCTCTTGTTTGTTGCCCTTCTTTCGACACTCTCTAACAGGTTTATGTCTTCATACATATATATACAACAAAACATCAAAGAGCTCAGCAAGGTCCACCAAGGAAAGGAAGCAATGCAGGAGAAAGAAGACAGGACAACAGGGAGAATGGGCAGCATAAGGGAGGAGGCAGCCAGTGGCCTTAAAAACAAAGCCTAAAAAATAACTTCCACTAGTGGGACATAGTGAATTGGAGCTCTGGGGTCTGCATCTAGAGATGTCTTTTCTATTTATCGTCTTGTTGCGGAGATGGGTCCTCTGGCTTTGGTTGTGTTTTTTCATGTTGGGCAATTATCTCCCAAGAAGAACCCCCTGTTGGACAGAAAGGTAGAGGTGTGCTCCAGAAACACAGTGATGGCAAGGAGTCCTCCACTTCATTCTGGCATTTTTTTCCAGCTGGAAGCATTCCCAGTTGTCAACGGAATTGGTTTTGAGGAGTAGGAAAGACAGCATTGCTGGATTTCTGCTTTCTCCTCCATCCTATCAGACCACATCGTGAGAGTTGTCTTTGTTTGATGTTCTTATGTCGCGTTCTGTTATTCTATATTTTTTTCTCTCTGATGTGATTTTATGTTCTTCTGTTACATTATGTTCTTATGTTCACAACAGGACTCCTTGCCAACACCGCCTCACAGACACCTGGGCCAAAGAGCAGGGCCTTGAGCGGCTAGCTCACCATGACAGAGCTCATTTCCTTCCCAGTAGCTGCCAGGTGCCCTCTGGGGGCATTTCGGGGCTACAGCATGGGAAGACTTCTTTGGGGTGGGAAGCCATTGGGCTAGGAAATGGGCAATGTTCCCTAGGAAGGAAATCCCTGGGAAGCAAAAGCCTTGGGATGGGAAGTCTTGAATGGGGTGGGTACCATTCCCTGGGGAAGAAAGTGCTTGGAGAAGTCCTCCAAGAGAGGGGAATTCTTTGGGACAAGGTCTCTTTGGCTGAAGAAACGCTCTGTGTTGATAGGGCAGATTTCGTCTGGGTTGCTGGGAATGTGCCATGCGGTGAAATGGCAAGGACGGGCACTGCCGCTGAGGCCGAGAAGCTGGTCGTGGGCTGGGCAAGCCTTGGGCCGGGCAAGTGGTGGTGTGGAAGCGTCCTGGGCATGGCAAGTGCTGCGTGGGAGGGAAAGCCTGCTGGGGATGGCCAAGTCTTGCGCTGGGCAGCCTGCTTGGCTCCAAAGCCTGCAGTCCTCCCCAAGATGTTGGCGAGGGGCTGGTCAGCCGTTGGGACGGAACCCCTGTTGCCCGCGTTCCCCAAGCGACCGCCAGCACCCAGACGGCGACGCCCGATGGTGAGTTTGGGGCTGGCACAGCCGGCCGCTTGTGGCCCCACACCCAGGGGCCATGGCAAAGCTGGCAGTGGGGGATGCTTGGGGGATTGCATTGGCTTGCTTTTTCCTCAGCGGCGACACTTGCAGAGGTGCCTGAGGAGCCCCTGGAGCTGCTGGAGCTGGGCCCCGATGCCTTCGCCGAGGCCTTTCCCCAGCTGGCAGGGGACAGCCAGCAGCTGCAGCACCTGCAGGACCAGCTCCCGGCCGACCTGGACAGCTCCGGCTTGGAGGAGCTGCTCAGCTGCCTGGATGCCGTGGAGCCCCACGACGCCTTCGCCGCTGTCCCCAGCAGTCCTGTCCTCAAGCGCTTCCTCTCGCAGCTGCCCGACCTTTGCGAGGACATCGAGGAGCCCAGCACACAGGGACTGGCAGCCACCAGAGCGCTGGGTGAGGTCCCCTCAAGCCCTGGGCTGCACCCCGACAAGGTGCAGGCTGGGCGGGCGCTGCAGCCCCCTGCAGCTGCTGTGCCGCCACTCAGCTCCCCCCTCAAGCCTGCAGCCCGGCCCCAGCTCAGGAGAGCCCTGCCCAAAAGGCCCCCCCAGCAGGAATTCATCCCTGCCTGCAGGAGAACCCTGCCCCAGCCTCCCTTGGCTCCCCTCAAGAGGCGCCCCGACCCTGACTGCCTCCCTGCCCACAAGAGACCCCTGCCCCAGCCTCCCCAGGCTCCCGTCCAGAGCCCCCCCGACCCTGACTTCCTCACTGCCCTCAGGAGAGCCCTGCCCAAGCCTCGCCTGAGTCCCCTCCAGAGACCCTCCGACCCTGCCCGCAGGAGACCCATGCCCAAGCCTCTCCCCAAAAGGCCCCCCCAGCAGGAATTCATCCCTGCCCACAAGAGAACCCTGCCCCAGCCTCCCTTGGCTCCCCTCAAGAGGCCTCAACTTCTCCCAGCCCTCAGGAGAGCCCTGCCCAGTCCCCCTTGCAGTCCGGCGCAGCCCCGCGGGGGACTACGTGCCCTGTGTGGGGCCCTGGGCGGGCGGCGACGCAGCGCCCACACCGCTGGAGGAGCAGGAGTTGTCGGTGCCCATCACGCCGCAGCAGCGTCCCGAGCGGGAGCGCCTCAAGAAGCTGGCCCAAGAGGAGCGGCAGCGGGCGGCCCACCACATGAAGATCGGCCCCGGGCAATTCTTCGAGCAGCGGCAGAAGGACCACGCCAGAGCCTACTCTTACGGCTACCCGTGACCGACCTCGGGCTTCTCCTCGACGGCCCCCGCAGCACCATCATCAGATCAGGGGATCAGAACTGGGAGGTTATTGGGATAGGAAATGATCAGTGGGATGGGAAGTGATGATGGGGATAGGAACACATTGGGATGGGAAAAATGGGTTTTATTTGTATTAAATTTGCATTTTTAAATTTTATTTAATTTCCTGGGTTTTATTATTTATTTAATTAAATCCACTTGATTGACTGTGTTGTACGGTATGGCATTGTTTCATTATTATAAAATGATAAGTATTTAATATTATTAATTAAACAATATTTCTATATTTTATACGCGTAAGGGGGTGTCTAGAGGCAGGAGACCTTTTCTCCATGAACACCAGCGACAGGACCCACGGGAACGGGGTTAAGGCAGGAGACCTTTTCTCCATGAACACCAGCGACAGGACCCACGGCAACGGGGTTAAGCTGAGGCAGGGGAAATTTAGGCTTGACATAAGGAGGGGGTTCTTCACAGAGAGGGTGGTTGCACACTGGAACGGGCTCCCCAGGGAAGTGGTCACTGCACCGAGCCTGTCTGAATTTAAGAAGAGATTGGACTGTGCACTTAGTCAAATGCTCTGAACTTTTGGGTAGACCTGTGCGGTGTCAAGAGTTGGACTTGATGATCCTTAAGGGTCCCTTCCAACTCAGGATATTCTATGCTTCTATGATTCTATGATACATTATAAATTATCAATATTCTCATTTCTTATTTTGTTTGTTTTTATTCCTTTTGTACCCTATTAAAGTCTCTTTACCACAGTGCACTGGTTTGTTCTTATACTTTTTCTTATACTGTGGAGCCCAAAACTGCACTCAGTACTCAGTACATGGAATACCAAGAGAGACTGCCTGGCATTTTCTCTTCTCTGCAGAAGCTCTGTTGCTAACACTGTCCAGAAATCACCACTGTCACAGACAGTAGTAGCATTCCCTCCTCCCACAGTTGGTTCTTCCCCCCCAAGACTTAGACACCATCCAGAAAAATAAGAAGAATAATACTAATAAATAAAATAAAATAAAATAAAATAAAATAAAATAAAATAAAATAAAATAAAATAAAATAAATAAAATAAAATAAAATAAAATAAAATATAAAAAAAATAAAATAATAAAATAAAATAAAATAAAATAAAATAAAATAAAATAAAATAAAATAAAATAAAATAAAATAAAGTAAAGTAAAGTAAAGTAAAATAAAATTAATTAAAATAGTCAAAAGCCGTCAGGAAGGCAGTGGTGCAGACTGTGGAGAGCCTGGGTTCAAATCCTTCTTCTGTGAGGCTCTGAACCTATATCCCACCACAATCTCTCTGCTAATGTATGGCAGGGAAAGGAGGAAGAAAGATATAATTGTTGCTGTTGTTAACATTGCTTCATGACAACAGATATCTCCTGCACTTTCCATTTATTGTTGACTGACAATTCTGTAGAGTTATAAAGCCTCAATCAGTGAGATACAGGGTTCTTCTCACATTGTCTCACTGTGCCCTAAGCGGAACAGCTCTCATTTAGTAGATGCTTCACCACAAAATCATGAGTCATCTGCAGTTTTGAACTTTTCTGGGATCAAGTCCCTTCAGATGGTTGAGGAATCTGCTCCAGCACCTATGTAAACTGGTGCTCTACTAAGCTAGTGAGTGAACAAGAGAGAAATCCTCTGCTAGATGACTTGACAAATTGGGTCTGAAAATAGTGTTGAGGCAGAATAGTCCACGATTTTTGCCTTGGGTGCACAGAGGGATTGGGTGTTGTAGACTTCTTTTATTCTTCATTAAGATAAACATTTTCAAAAATGTGCTTGTTCAACCTTGCTCCCACTGTGTGCATGGGAGGGAGATAACTGAAAGTGGGGAGCGTTGCTTGGATCCTGCAAGTGGCTGAGGTCCAGTGGGGTTGGAGGCTTTCTTCCTCCTTTTGGAAATGCAAAGCAACCCTGCACCTCCCCTGCACTTGCAGGAGGATCATGACAGCCCAAAGCACAGCGGCTTTGTAATTGCTGCATACACTTCGATCGGATTTACGTGGCAAGGGTTTGGTAGCAGGGGCCTGCAGGGATGGCGTCTGTGAGAACAGTCCAGACAACAGCCAGCTCCAGATAGCTCCAAAAGGGCCCCGGCGCTTGCCAGAGCTGAGCCAATAAGCGATGTTGTTTGCACCTCTGGGAGAGCAGATGGAAGAAGGGGGAAATACTGCTGCACAACAGAAGCTGGAAGAGCAAGGAGTGAGAAGCAGCCCTGCAGCCCCCAAGGTGAGTGCAGCAGGAGGCAGGAGGTGCTCCAGGCTCACAGCAGCAGTTCCCCTGCGGGCTGTGCAGGGAGAGGCCCCTGGTGGAGCAGGCTGTCCCCCTGCACCCATGGGTCCCCCATGGAGCAGATCTCCACGCTGCTGCCCCCCTGTGGGTGGAGGAGCCCCCGGTGGAGCAGGTGGCTGTGGCAAGGAGGAGGCTGCGGCCTGTGGAGAGCCCCCGCAGGAGCAGGCCCCGGGCCGCAGCTGCAGCCATGGAGAGGAGCCCACGGGGAGCAGGGGCAGAGAGGGACCTTGGAGGAGGGAACTGTATCCTCTTTTTTCATCGGTGCTGAGATTGAGGATCAGGATTTCGTGGTAGGAATTTGTTTAGATGAACCAATTTACCTCCATATGGGTTTTGTATGTTTGTTTCACCTTGTCTTGCAGGACCATCTTGGCTGGGTCTGCAGTGTTGTGCAAAAGTGAAGTTTTTCACAATAAAGCGCAGCTTTTTTTTCGGGGTAAAGGCTGAGGTGGCCTTCATCAGAGTCTTGTGACCTGAAAATGCAGAAAATGGGTGCATGGCTGGCTGGGTGGGTGGGTGGGTGGGAGTTGGGAATTCAGCCTTGGGATCAGAACTGGGACGTTGTTGGGATAGGAAATGATCAGTGGGATGGGAAGTGATGATGGGGATAGGAACTCATTGGGATGGGATAAATGGGTTTTATTTTTATTGCATTCAATCCACTTTATTGACTGTGTTGTACAGTATGGCGTTGTTTTATTACTATAAAATTATAATGATTATTATTTAATCTTATCATGTTTGCATCTGTTGTTGTGAAGCAATGTTAAGAACAGCAACAAAATAGTTACCTACTTGGTAGCAGCATCCCTACGTTTGCTGGGGTCTGCTCTGTGCATTTTGAAGACCGTTCCATGCTATTCAGCCCCTTCAGGAGGAAATGGATGGTTCTAGGAAAATGCGTCTTGACCTGATGCAAAGCTGTGACTCAGCACCCTGCAGCCCCCTCAACCCCTGGCATTTTACCTGCAGCCCCTCCAACAACTCTGATGTTCCCTGCATCGACTTCAACCACTGCGCTGGGACCTGAGGCCCCTCAAAGCCTTGTCACTCGCCCTGCAGCCCCTCGAGCCCCTGGCATGTTCCCTGCAGCCCCTCCAAGCCTGGCACAGGCCCTAAGAGCTGGCTCCGGGGACTACCCCGGTGCTGTCTCAGGCGCCAATACACACAAGGGGAAGGAATGCATGCAGAAGTCATCTCGTTTTGGAAGGGCAGAAAGTCCTCCCAAGAAGGGGAAGGAGCAAGAGGAAGGCAAGGCAGCCTACCCCAAGGTAGGGCCATCCCAGGGAACAGGAGGCTGTTGGAAAGGAGAGCAGAGAGAAAAGCAGCAGCAAGCAGGTGATCCCCATCCCTGGGCGAGCTGCGAGCCATGGGACAAGATTGCAGCTGTCCTCCAGGCGAGCACATTGTCAGCTGGCTGCTGCGCTGCTGGGATAGCAGCTGCGGGAGCCTGGCAGCAGAGGGCAGGGAAGCCAAGCAGCTGGGATCCTTCTCTGGGGAAGGGGGCACTGAGAAAGCGCTTGCAAACGGGGCACAAGCCCTCAGCCTCTGGAGGCGGCGCCTGGCAGGCGTGAAGGAAAGGGATCCCTTCAAGGAAGATGCTGTGGGCTTGCTGAGGCTCGAAGAACAGACGCTGCTGGCTGCTACCAGCGTGCTGCAGCAGCGTCAAGAGAGAGCAAACCGTGGTGGTTTTCCTCAGCTGGGCAGCTGAGCTCCAGCACAAGCGCTCTCTCCCTGCCCCTCCTCCAACGCCAAGGGGAGAAAAGAGGCTGGAAAGGGCTCAAGGGCTGCCAGAAGGACAGGGAGATCACTCCACAAGGAGCGTCACGGGCAAAGCAGGCTCAGCACAGCCTGTTCCAGTCCAGCCCGGGGCCTGCTCCTGCGGGGGCTCTCCACAGGCTGCAGTCTCCTCCAGGCCACAGCCACCTGCTCCACCGGGGGCTCCTCCACCCACAGGGGGGCTGCAGCGTGGAGATCTGCTCCACGGGGGACCCATGGGCTGCAGGGGGACAGCCTGCTCCACCAGGGGCCTCTCCCTGCACAGGCCGCAAGGGAACTGCTGCTGTGAGCCTGGAGCACCTCCTGCCTCCTGCTGCACGGCCCTTGGGGGCTGCACAGAGCTTTCCCACTCCTCCCTGAGCCAGACGCTGCTGGGCAGAAACTTTTGTTCCCTTTCTTAGATGCAAGATCCCTTCTTAAATTCAGTCCAGCCAAGTAGGAAAAGTAAATGTGGACAGCTGTACCTTGGCAAAGAAGATAGTAGGGGACAAGGAGGTTTAGCAGTCAAGATGGAAGGTGATGCCATGAGGCTTACAGGCTAGTAATGTTCTAGTGAAACCCAGCCTTCCTAAAGAAACCTGCCTGACTACTTCACGTGAATAACAGACTCTGTTCAGCTATTTCCTAACATAGAAAGGGTGCTGACTGCTTCTTCAGAGTAACATGGTAGTGATACTGCTGAAATAGTTGTGGTTCAGACGTAGATCTGATTTCTCCTAAGCACGCTGAATTCACAGCTGTTGATCCTCCAGAGGAGGCTTTGCAATTGAACACCTGGAGAATAGGTAAATTTCCCGCTGTTGTTCTCCTCTCCTCTTGTTTTGTTTTGTTTTTTTTTCCTAGTAGCATAGGCTTAAGACTCTGAAGAAACGGGCTGCTTTTTTTCATTTCCAACACTGGCTGTTCCTCCTGTAGAGATTATATCAAACAGTCTTGAAGTGCTTGATGACTTACCAGTCTGCAGATGTATTATCAAACCAAAAAAAACCCCGACTTGGTAGACTATTTTTTTCCCACTTTTGAATGACTACTAGGAAGAAGGTTGTTCCGGCATCAAGAAAGTCACGTGGAATGTAATAAAATTTACTGAACCAGTAAATAAAAACTATATTTTTCTATTAGTTCCATTGTTTCAACTCTTCTGACGCTTATGGATGGCATAGATAACAGAGGGGAGATCGTGGTAATCGGAGCTACCAACAGACTGGATTCTATAGATCCTGCTTTACGAAGACCAGGACGCTTTGGCAGAGAGTTCCTCTTCAACTTGCCAAATAAAGAGGTGAGAACTTAAATTGAATGTTAGTGCTACCATGGCAAAGTCCAACTTTATAGGAAAAAAAAATAATTGACAACTTGAACAAAAGAGTGATATGTGGAGACACTGCAAAGTTGTACCTGTTTGCTTAATTATTTAGTCCACTTGGGCGTTTTCATCATGAAGTTGTGTTTTTGGTCTCAATCCTTCACTTCTGAATGAATAGGGGACGTGTTTGCATTTGATTGTGCCCCGGATCGGTGGTAGTAGTTTGAGTCATAATTATTTTCTTCTTTATAGTAATTGTAGCAATTTGAAGCATTGTGCCAGAAGTGCTTTCTGTGCATTTACTGACTGAAAAGCAAATGTGATGAAGTAATGAGACTGTCACAATGAAAGCTTGCTAAGTTTTAGAGAAGATTTTTGGACAACAAAGAAATGTTTCTGGATAAATTTTTCATTACAGTATTTTCCTCTGGGTCATTAGGTCTCGTAGTTTGGAAACTTGTTATTGAAGCTATAAATGCCTTTTCTTTCATTGTAGGTTCCTAGAAAAAGTTCAGTATAACAAATAAGAAATATTCAATTTCCTGGTTGAAAATGCAGAGTGTATATTAAATAACTGTAAAATACTTGAAAGTTGAGCAAGTAAGAAAAGTGTATTAATAGATGAGGGGTTTTGAGGAAGGACTGCTTGTTTGTTTGTTTGTTTGTTTGCTTTTTGGTTTGTTTGTTTCTTCTTGGTATTTTTAAGGAAAACTTGGGACAAGCTAAAACGCAATGATTTTGCTTCCAGGCTAGAAAAGAAATTTTCAAGATTCATACTCGTGACCGGACCCCTAAGCCACCGGACATGTTGCTTGATGAACTAGCTGAGAAATGCATTGGTAAGACTGAAACCAAAATGGATTCTTGCTTGTGAGCAAGTTGTAAAGAACCTTAGCTTGTACCAGGCAGTACCCAAGCTCTTGTGCCTTGCTGCACAACTAGTCAACAAGGCAGCTGGCACGCCTTCATAGCAATCAGAGTTAGATGCTTTCATCTATTTACTCTTTGTTGTCGTTCTTTCTGTTGTCTGAAAACGTTAAATGGTTCTGGGGCATCTTCCTCAAGAGTATAGTTTTTGATGAGGAGTCTGCTTCAGCTGCATAAGCGCAGGGTATCAGGCAGTGAGCAACATGAAACTTCCCTGCAGAGCGGTAGCACTTTGAATTCCCTGTTAACCTGTTTGGTTTTGGCATTACAAATTGTTTAAATGTTGCATGTTGTAAACCTGGGCCTTGACTTATGTAACGTTTGATTTTTGTTTGTTAGGATACTGTGGTGCAGATATCAAATCTTTATGTACTGAAGCTGCGCTGTGCTCTCTACGTCGATGCTATCCTCAGATTTATGCAAGTAGGGAGAAGTTGCTACTAGACGTTAATTCTATTAAAATAAAAGCAAAGGACTTTTTCATGGCTCTGAAGAAGGTTGTTCCGGCATCAAACAGGATCGTGGCTTCACCCGGACAAGCACTATCACCCATTTTCAAGCCACTTTTTAAAAGATCAGGAGCGAATATTTTACAAGTTGTGCAGAAGATCTTCCCGCATGCACAGCTCGCACTAAAGGAGGACCGACAGCAAGGTATAACCACAGCATCCACTTCTTTATAATTCTGCTAAAGCAAAAACTTGTGGTTTGTGCAATCAACTTAAACCTTTCAGACATAATGATGGTAGAATTTTATTATTTGCATGTGCATGTCTTTCTTTTGGGCATGTCTGGAAGATAACGCATAGGTTTTATTCTGGATTCGAAACTGAAATGCCAAATGGAAGCCCTGAATGACTCAATACACAGTAAAGGACGATGCGTTCTCTACTGAAGCATCCTGCTTCTGACGGCAGCTAAGATAATTAGCATTTGTAGAGGTTGACTTGAGGTTTGAAGTATAAGGCACCTATTTTTCTTTAAAAAATCAAAACTCAGATATTTGGAGGGGAAGCATTTCTAGGTCAATGTTTCTAATTCCTTTCTGAAGAATGTCGGGACCAGGATACAAGTATAACTGGTCTAAGCTAAATATTGTTTTAGCTATCATCGTTTTTAACCAGTCTCCTAATTTAAATGTTTGTAGATCGTACTATACATGTGCACGTGAGATCAATTAGCACTGATATTTACTAGATGAATGGAATTCTGTGGCCATCACATCCTTAATCCCCGTGCTTTCATTGTGGGAACCTCCTCCAGAAAGAAATGGTCTTGTTTTTTTGTTTGTTTTTTTTTTTTTTTTTTTTTTTTTTTTTTTGTTTGTTTGTTTGTTTGTTTGTTTTTTAGCTATTTAGCAACTGCGGAAATTGTTTGTAATCTCCTTTATTCTAAGGGGGAGAAAAAAATCACCAAGAGTAGCGTACCTTATACGTACACATCAGTGGGACTTAGTACAGCTTTGTAGGGCCTTGTGCCATCTCCTTAGATCTGTGGTGGGATGAACTCTAGGAAATAGCTTTCAGTGTGTGCTCTCAAATGAAGAAAGGGTTTTGGCACTGATTTAGAAGCTGTATTCATGTAAGAGAACGAGACAAAGGCTATTCAGGAAAGTTAACAAACCTCTTTTGTCTTTCAGACCATTTAAATCCTATTTTACAAGATGATATGTTCGACAGTGATGACGATGCATCCTTGGTTTCTGGAGATGAATTAAAAGATGGAATGCCTGACGGACCAGAGAAAAAAACGCCTCTGTTTCAGCAGGTAAAGAAAGATAGATCCCTGTTATGTTTAGATTCTCAGGACTGCTGAGTCTTTGTAAACAGTTCCAGCTGTTAAAAGTGCGAGGGGTGGTAGACGAAGGGGTAACATCAAGTTTGTGTGTTGAAGGGGTGCTTGGTATTCACAAGGAGAAAGGGTGAAGGGACTAAAGTGGTAATGAAGTTGCTCTGAATGACCAAATTGAAAAGCCCAGGCTTGTCTTCCTAAGCCAAAGTGATCCGTAGACTACCAGAACACGTTGACTTAATCCATGGCATTCTTTGAAAGACTCAAGACCACATAAATGTCCTGTCTGTCCTTTTAGCTAAAAATACCCCAACTTTATGGGTTTGTGTTGCCACCTTTTGCCCTTCTGTTTTCCAGGATTCTTAAACCAATGGTGAATTATGTAGCAGAAAGAAAACTGAGAAATGGCTTGTTAAAACACCTTGAGAAAAATCTGAATGGTGTCTTTATTTGTTAAGCCACCAAGTTGTGTTAATCTTGTGGTATTTTAGTATGGAAGTCATGCAAGCCCACTGTTGGAAAGTTAGATCATGTTGTCACAGCTGGATCAGTTATTTTTCTCAGTTTCTATTGCTGTGCTGTCCAGAAGATTTTCTGTCCTCTAGAGCAAGGCTAAGTCTCTAGCATCTTTGATTTAAGCCAGCAAAGGTACAGCCTGATTGTAGTGGGGAAACAAATGCTCCTCACAAATTTATTTCCTAGTAGTAAAGCAAGATTGCAGGGATATTAATTTGCAGTCTTGGTTCAGTAAAGAATAGGCAACACAAGGGAAGAAGATGAAACAATTGGAATGACTGAATAACTTAACTGGAAATCTTACATGTATTTAATGTACCGCTACCATTTGGATTATTTGGGGATGGAAAAGTAAGTCTATAGGAAAATTACTTGGAACATCTGTGTGTGTCTATTCAGCACCTCATTTATAAACTTGTTTTCTTAACTCTTGTTCTAGGAGTGCTTTCTGTGAACCAACATCACGCCGGCCCCGTCTGCTAATAGTAGGAAAAGAAGGGTACGGCCAGGTTTCTTACGTGGCACCCGTGGTGTTGCACGCTTTGGAGAAGTTTCCCGTTCACACCCTGGACCTTTCTGTTCTGCTTACAAACGTTGCACCGCCAGAAGAGATCTGCAGACAGGTACCTTTTTTCTTTTTATTCTCATTGGATTCACTGACTGTATGTAAAGGATCAATCGAGTTGCAAGTAAGGTGAGCAAAATTCATTGGTAATGGAGGTGGCGTTGTTTTAATGTGCTGGGATGTTTGCTTCTGTCTGAAAATCCCCTTTTCTTTTAGACAAAACCACAAACAATCTGGATGTTGTACATGTCCACATTTTCCATACCCAATTTTACAGTGATGATGTTGCTAGCAGCTCAGGAAGCTGGGCGGTGTTGCTAATAAACATCTCTTTGTGGAAAGAAATGCTGCTCATCTCCCTGGGATCCAGAAAGTAGTTCTCATTGCCTCCGAAGACTGTGTGCTCCCAGTAGATGGCTCTGTATCAGACTGCATGTCGGCTACTTTTTGTAGCCTTCTTCTAAATTGTATTAGTAAGGCAACCAAGGTTTGGGGCTTCTGTTTATTTTGTTTTCACGCGGACATACACAACTTGTGCCGTTGCAGTATGTGCAATAAAAGCATTAACATTCACTAAACACTTCATTTGCACGCTGATGTGGTTTTAACTAGAAAAACTAAACAGATCTGGTGTTTTTACTTTTAGGCAGGAAATCCATTTTATTGTTTGGCATCACTACCTTTAAATATTTTTACCTTTAGTGGGAACATTTGAGAGCCATACAAGTAAGGACAGACATGTTACACGACTGAATACTGATGTGTCCCATAAGAGGGACATTTCCTTTCTTTGTTATGCGATGATTGTGGCTGTGGCCATATAGCTACGGTGTCTAGCCACTGCCTGAATATATCCTTCCCATCTTCTGACTAGAGTTCTTCGAATACTGGTAATCTGAAAGGGTGCACAGAGAAATTCCTTATGTGAAAGGATGCTTGCCACTCTGTTCACATAGTTTCCTTTCATGGGGCAGTCAGGTGGCTATGTAGCTATGTATTAACAGGTTATTCTACGTGTTTTAGTTTTCTTACCCAAGCTTTCCTTTTCACTAGCTGATCCGAAATGCTCAGAAGACAGCACCAAGCATAATTTATGTCCCAGATATCCATTTATGGTGGGACAACGTTGGACCTGCCTTGAAACTTACTTTTCTAACTCTAACTCTTCCAGCATTTTCGCCTGTTTTGCTGCTTGCTACGTCTGATGTACGTCACTCAGATCTCCCAGAAGAGGTATTTGTCAATACTTTTCTTACTATTTCTTCAGTGTCTTGTAATTTATGAATGCTTTCAGCATCAAAATGCTGCGCTTTCTTAAATGCCTACTGTTATTACTCAGGCACCCTAACAAATCACTTAAAATTTGCTTAGAGAAAAAGAATACTGTGAAAGCATCTGCTTAAGGTTTTTTCTGAGTCAAGCAAGTGACTTTCACCCCCTTCTCATGCATGCAAATAATAAATTAATACAATAATTCTGGTGGCTACAAAGTGGTTCAGTCAAGAATATGCAGTGCTTGAAATGACAAGAAGATGTTTTTACTGAAGAGATTTCTTCTGACAGTCTGCCATTCCATGCTATGTTGGGTAAACTGCTAATAATGCAATTTAGTAGAGAATTGAAACACTTTGATTAAAAAAAAAAAAAAAAATCAGTTTCTTTCTTCATATAGGCCAAAGCTTTCCAAGCTGGAAAGCTGAGTTCCAATTTCTGCTCAAGTAACTTTGGAATGGAATTCTAGTTGTATTCCTAAATAAACTGTAGTAAAAGTACATGCAGAACTTCATTGACTTCTGAGAGTTTACATTAAGGGAAGGTGCCCAAAACAGGAACACGCTGTTCTCATTCCGATTATTTTGTCTCAGTTACTGGGGGAAGAGAACAGGTCTTACCTAGATGTGTTTATTATCAACTGCTTTGAAAGTGCTTGAGTTCCCACAGAAGTTTTTGTACAGGTTCTAAATTCCTTCTAAAATAAGTAGTGAAATTCCTTACCTACCTTTTAATACTAGAAATTGAAAATGGAGGAAGATGTAGAGGTACTAGCTACTTCAGACACCTTTTGGTAGAGAAATAAAAACTCAGCAAAAAGCCCTCACTTGTCTGCTGAAGCCTTTCTCTTCCCTCTATAGCCATAAAGGTTCTAAGTAAAGGATGCAGCAAGGCAAGTAAATACAAAGGAAGCGATGTTGGATGTGGTGAAAGCCATTACTTTATCAGTGTAGCGTACAATCCCTTCACCAAGATTTAATTCTACAGGTGATTCTTAAAGGTGATATTTGAATTTGCCATGCCAGCCTGTGAAAATGTAGCCATTTAAGGCCAGGAAGATAACTTTTTTCAGTTTGTGTTCTTCAGGTTATTATTCATTTTAAAAGGTACTCATCTTTTTGGAATAGAAGATGAGTTTTTGTGGCCTTAAATCTGAAATGTCTTTCCTCCTTCTGCTTTAGATCCAAAAATTATTTAATAAGGAATTTGGAGAAGTGTGCAATATTGAGTTGCCTGGTAGGGCAGAGAGAGCAGCTTTTTTTGAGGACCTAATTCTAAATCAAGTGGCTAAGCCTCCTGTAAAGAAAACAGGTGAGGAGGATATAAGAAGTACATCTAAAACTTTCCTATCGAAGTTACTAGCTCTTTGGGATTTGCTTTGGTGGTCATTTTCTGTCAGTAATTTTGTCATATGCTTGTATTTGAGTACTGTAAATTGGCTAATTTTTCCTGGTTAATTGAAGTTGATCGGACATTGGAAGTCCTGCCTGTAGCACCACCAGCTGAGCCTCAGAAGCCACAAGAGGAAGAAGTAGGGATGCTGGAGGAGGAAGAGGAGGATGCCTTGCGTGAACTTAGAATTTTCTTGAGGGACGTTACTCACAGACTTGCCACTGACAGACGTTTCAGGGAATTTGCAAAGCCCGTTGACCCACAGAAGGTAAACTAGTGCTGATCTGTGTGTGTCTGTAACTTCTCAGCGTTCGTATTTCTCAGCGTTTTGGGGAAGGTTCAACTTTGTTTTTAGGGCTGCACTATTAGGATTTTGCAAGAAGCAGAGGCAGTGCTTTTACTTCTGCTGACTCTCAGATGTCTCTTATCGGATTATTCGCTGAAAGCCCTGGTTTCATTCTAAGAAGCCAGTCCAAATGCCAACACAGTCTGTTCGTGAAAAGGCTTTGATATGTAGGCATGTCACAGCACTGAAAAGCACAGAGATCTTTCCTTATAATTACAAACAGTACTTACAGGACTACTTTAATGAAGTCTAAAGCCCTTTATTGGACTGTCAGTTCCTGTGGGAACAGGAATAGGAGCAGCAGTTTGTAAAAATAAGTTTTGAGATCCTGTTCTCTGTTTCATCTGGAACTCCTCAAGAGGAATCAACCATAAGTGCAGTGTGTTTTCTTTTTCCTCCAATAGGCTGCTTAGATCCCTTTTTCTCCTTAATTGATTAGATAAGCCTAAACTAGGGGCGTATATTTCAAAGACAGGTGTAACTTGACTATACCTGCGGATCAGCAAAGGCCTCTTCACGTGGGCATCCACTGGCTTTTCTTCCCCTTTTCTCCTAGGTTCTTGAGCTGTGAAAAATCTAGACAGATACGTATGTCTTCATCTGAACTAGTCATTAGGCTCCTCTTATGGTCTGAGGGAAGAAATCAGCACCTCTGGGCCCAGTTATCTCATTCTAAAGTAGATGCCTGCAATAGGTACTTCACAGGTGCAATTCATGCACCTTTTCCTCAATGTCGACAGCAAAAAGAATGTTGGATGGCTTACTCAGCTTTCACTGTTGTGATTTTCTGAAGCAAAGTGAAATGAATCTCCCACCCTCAGTGTTTCTTCTGTACCATGCACGTGCTTCTGACCTCCCTACTTCTTGTTGTCCTCTCCTAGCAGCTCTAATGCCAGTTGAAAGAGCCCTTCCATTTTTGAGAAGCAAACTGGTTAATTTCAGCATCTTCTGATGCATCGCAAATGTTCAGGGTTTTTAGGAAGTCGTTTATTTAAAGTTTTCAGAGTAATTTTGGTAGACAGTGTGCAAGGTTAAGAAAACCTCTGAATGCTTGTATTTGATCTGCAGGTACCTGACTATGCCACAAGGATTAAAGAGCCGATGGATCTTTTAACAGTTCTGACTCAAATTGACTCGTGCCAGTACCCCGCTGCAGGAGACTATCTGAAGGACATCGATCTAATCTGTAACAATGCCTTAGAGTACTACCCAGATCAAAGATCTACAAGTGAGGATGTGCTTTTTAGCCCTAGTTTAAAAAATCTGTCAAACGTATAGATGGATAAGTGCTGTGTGCGGACAATAGACTTTGGATGGATTCGATGATTTTGGACATCCACAGAGAACATCTCTTACCACATTGTAAATATTTTATCATTTTGCTACTTGGGCATGGAATTGTGATATAAATGTTCCCAAGGAACTAGTGCTTTTGTTTTAATTAACTTCTATGTTGATATGCTGAAAATATTCACTGAGATAACCTTTCGGAACCAACCTATGAAGAAAGCAATTTTTTTCTGTGATCAAAACAGTTTCATTGGTTGGTAGACAACATTCAGTTAAAGTCCGTAAAATTTCAGATTGTCAAAGAGCCTATGTTTTGCAAGACACTGCATATTCAATGGTGAGGAACAAAATGGATACAGAGTTTGGACGACTTTGTGAACAAATTAAAGAATCTCGTGAGAAAAGAGGTACGTGCTTTAACGCTAAGGATTTTAAGACTTGTCTCTGCATTTGTAACTGAAAATGCACAACGAAGATCTTTGGTATCTATTCTTTAATGCAAGGTCGCACCTCTCCAGCATGTGCTCCATGTGACAACTCCAAGTCACCACAGCAGAACCCTGCTACTGAAGACGACAAACCAGATGAAGAGAGTAATGAAAATGAGGCGATGACAGCGGCACCTGTAGATGCCAGTACACCTATTTCTAATGGTAAGTTGCATTTTATTCAGCTGCTCTTGTCATTCATACCTTCTCTGTTCTTGAGACGCAACAGGTGTCTCTGATGCCTGGCTCTTTATGCCAGAGGTATTTTGTTTTCAAATTTACTTCAAAATGTGAGAGAGAAATCCAGAGGTCATCCATTCAATATAGTTATGAATTAAAGTTCAAAGAAAGTTGGTTTACAATATAAAAAACAAAAAACAAAAACAAAATAAAACAAAACAAACAAACAAAAACTTTGACGGCCCAATTGCCATTTAGTCGCCCCTAAATTGCTAATTCTTGAGGTAAAAAATGTTGTGGATGGCAGTTTCTGAATACTTAACTAGTTTTTAATTATGCAAAATGGTATTTTTACCCCCACTCCACCCCTCCCTTCCCCAAATGCTAAAATCTTAGCTCCCTCATACTGTGATTTCCAGTTGAAGGAGGGAAGTCTAACTAGTGAGAGTGGGAATTTTGCCATGGACTCCACCCATATCCTTTTGCAATACTATATGAATACTACGAATGTTGGGCAAAACCACAAAGTTTGTTTTTTCACAAAAGGTTTACCGAATCAGGAAGCATACGAGGTATAAGTCTTCACGTTTTTTCTCCTTTGAATATTCCCTTAAAATTGTCTCATTAATTAATCTCTTCCAAACATGTGCGGTGTCAAGAGTTGGACTTGATGATCCTTAAGGGTCCCTTCCAACTCAAGATATTCTATGATTCTATGATTCTATGATTCTATGTATTCAGCTTTTGAAGTCTTCAGCTTGATACCAGACTCGAAGGAGAGCTTATTTCCAGAGGCTTTTATGATGTTCATCTGTATTAGTTCATGCAGTAAGACAGTGACTTTATCAAATAACCTCACGTTGTATTAATACTGCCAATCCAAAGTAAGAATCCTCAGCATGTAAAATCCTGAAAGTGACTGTTTAGTGAATGAAATTCCATAGCAGTGTGTGTGGTTTGTTTGCTTGTTTTTAATCTTAATAGCAAACTGACCCCATTAACTTTCAACTCTTTTCTCAGCATATGTAGGCAGTGGTAGCTCAGTTCCTTTGTTTTCCTTGTCAGTCAAGTAAGATGAAGATAATGGATTTTGAAGAAAGAATTCTTTTGGTTATGTTTTGGATTACTTTTTTATGCTGTCTCTTTGTAGGTGCGTCAGAAAGAAAGTGCAGAAGGAACAACTGTGCGCATGCTGCAGCAAAGCGAAGAAGGAGTTCTCAATTCGATACAGAGAACAGAGTACCAACAGATGACCAAAACGATAGTGATGAAAAAGAGTTTGTGGACAAACATGTTTCTGACATATGTCAAGTAAAACTTAACACTGAAAAGGAAAGTGCTAAGCTTTGTGAATATTCCCCACCAAGATGGGGAACTATAACTAATGAAAATCCAAGTTCAAATGGTAAGGGAGAAGTCCAACGGATCCTTTAGCACCTTATTCTTGCTGAGGAGGATTGCACTATTTATTAGCTTTAGCCTTCAATTTCACTCTATTTTTTCTGTTACAGCTCTCAAAAGTCATCACACAGTTTATTCCGTAATGATGTTGCTCCTCTAATTGTGCAAGCCAAGCCCGCATGTTTCTGTAGGTGCTGTTTTTTTGATTCTGAAGTCTGTTTTTTTCTAATGGTACCTAACTGAAAGCCAGCAGTCACTGACATTCTTTTATTGTACGAGGTGCTTTCCAATAACGAGCAGCTTAGGTGAAAAAGCTGCACTTCAAGATGCGTGGATCCAGAGTAACATGTGGAATAGGAGACTTAAGCCCTAATGTTGTACTCTAAGATGTGTTCCCTAACCTGAATTGGCAACATGACTATTTTTTTCCACTATTAAGCTTTTCATTAGTGCTTTTGGTTTGTTTGTGGGTATTTTTGTTTGCTTTTTTTGTCTTAGTTTCTAATTTTTGTGGAGCAGTGACTTTAGCTACAAAGAAGGGAGAAGCCAAGTATTTCTCAGTGAAGACGATAACAATTCTGTCTCTGTATTTGTAGAAAGAGACTGTTTGGCAGGTACAGGATACTTCACTGAGACTGTATTCTAGATAAACAGAAAACCTGACTGAAGAAATCTGTGTCCTTCCAGATTCCTGGGCATTTCAAGTGGTGACTCCTGAACGTTCTTGGGAAGAAGACCAACAACAGGTAAGTGATGAGAACACTGTACAAGTCCCTACGGAGACAGACTACATAGTTATTGTGGATCGCTATGAGCTCAAAGTATGTCTAATTTCAGCTTTTTTTTAATGCTCAAATAGGACATATTCCTGCGTCATGTAAAATTGCAAATTAAGCCCATTGTTAACCAATGCCAATTAAAACAATTAATTGGAAGGACATACAGATAGTGAAATAATTCAGCCTGTAATGCACTGTGACTGTTTAGTTTCCACACCTCATGGAGATTTCTGTAGGCTACCATTTGCTTCTGGTCATCTGTAGTTTAGGAGACAGATTCTTTGCCTAATTTTTAAGACAAAAGGCCTTGCTGAATTTTAAAATACCACACTGACAACCTGCTAGTACTATTATGGATATCATTTTAATGATTCATAATTCTTATGATGGGTTTGAGGGCTTTTATTTGGGGATTTTTTTTCATGCTTTGATGTATTAAGAACCTGAAAAGGATCTTTATTTCTTGCAGTGATGATATTAAACCTGAAGTTAGCAGGTTGACGTAAACTAGCTAGCCATGGAGAAGTGACTACTTTTCTGAAATTCCTTGAAAGTGCAGTATTAGAATTTCTTATATTGTGTGTGTGTGTGTATATATATATATATATATAAATATATATATACATGAAGGAGGCAGAGTTTGCTGATAAGATGATAAGCAGCATTATTTCCAGGGGGCAGTAGTATTTCCATTTGGTATGGCTGCTCCCTAAAGCTACATGCTTGCAGGCTCACACAGGTAATGGACAGCTGTGGCAGTGGAAGAAGGTGCTGCCACTAGCTTGTCACTGTTGCTGTGCCAGAGATTATCATCTCTGCATCTTTGGTAATAGAAATGACTGTGTGAGAGAGAGGTGATTGCTACAAGCAGTCGCTTTGCTATTTACCCACCCCTGAATTTAAAGGTAGGATTGAGCAAACTAATCCACCTTTGCTCTGGGCGTTTGAGCAATCTGTTCTGCCAGCAGAGTTGTAGGCATGGCACACGTGGGTAAAGGTAATCACCTAAGGGTGCTTCCTTTTCCAGCTGGCACAGCTGTATCTACAAGATCTGCAGCCTTTTTACAGTGCCCCGCGCTGCTGCAATGCTTCTCTAATGAAATGCAACAGTGGCTTTGCTGTGGCAGCAGCTGTCCTACAAAGAGGATCGTGTCATTCCCTGCTGCTTTGGGAGCAGTCGACTTGCAATTACAACCACTGATGTGATAGATTGGTTAGTAGTAAAAGATTGTCCGAAATTTCAGCCTTTCCTTTCTCTGAAATATGAAAAATTAACTCATTTTCCCTGCTGAAATCTCATGGGATATTTAATCTGTTCTCTGAAGTGTCACATTTTATTTAATAGCGTAAGAAAAAGTAGGCTCTCATTTGTATTGTTACTGTTCAACCTCCGAAAACATATAGAGCGTATTCAAAGTTGTTGTTTTGCTCCATTGTTGTCTTCAGAAATTGTTATGCTTTGTCACTGAGATAACGAAGGGATTTGACATTTATCACCTGGAAAAAGTATATGGCGTCATTAATCAGTGTATTTACAACCAGAGAGAAGACTACGACAAAACCGATTTGGTGGAGGTAATTTTTGTTTTGAATTCTAGCACTTTCTGTCACTGTTACGCAGTATTTGTGTGTTCTGGGGTATCGTGGTTGTTTAGCATTGCTCTTCACTGCTTAGCTGTCTGTGCACAGACAACAACAGTACGACTTCTCCCTTTCAGTCTGGAAGACGTTTATCCACCTTGCAAAACAATTGTTATATTTGGCATAACTGTTGGCAGTTTCTGCAGGAAAAAGCTTGAACTTGAAGACAATGGGTCCACCCACACAGCCCTTTCAAAGCAGTTAACCTTAGTCTGTCAGTAGTTTTCCTTGGGAACCATTTTGGGAGCGGGAGGACTACGAAGAGAAGGTGCTTTTCTAAGTCTTTCACTCGCTCTCTCCCTCTACAGCCAGTCATGCACGGTGATAGCAGTTGTTCCATCCTTGGAGAGAAATTTAAGTATATAACAAGAGTTTGAGACTTCTCTCTAGTCACACTCTAATCTCTTTTTAACTAATGCGCTTGAGCATCTGTAATTGGGGAGATTTCTGCCTGTGCCAGTTTTACACTGAGTCAAATTCTCTGGTCTCTTCCTGTAAAAGATGATTTCGGAGTTGTCCGAACTCCTCAGAAATCTGTGTGAGGCGTCCATGGTCCAAGTCAGGTGTTCCCAGTATACGCTTGGATATTCACTCTTCACATTGAAGATCCTTGAACCCATTTATCTTAGAGTTGCTTGTGCTTGAGAACAGATGAAATTTGTTGTGCCGATCAGTCTGCCTTGAAAAGAGAGTGCCTCTTTTTTTTAGGCACTGGTCATCTCGATCTCTTCTTCCACATGTGATAAAGAGTTAGAACGGACACTCTATTCTGCCTGTGAGAGGATTATTTAGATTCAGGGAGGCCGCTCCTGAAAAAAAAAATGAGATCTTTTAGCTCGAGAAGGGATTTATTTATGTTATCTCATGGCCTGTGAACTTTTGTAACTTAACATTTAATTTAAGTGTTAAAAGTTAAGTAGCTTTCTTGGTTTTCTATTTCTTCCTTTAGCTTAGGCAAACAAATCTCTCCTATTCAGAGTGCACTGTACAAGTTAGTCAGGAGCGTGCTCTACTGTATGGAGAGAGAGAGAACTTAAGGAGTAATTATTCAAAGTCCAGAAATTAACTTGAGCTTGTTGTGGCTTCTCAGCAACTGTTTCTTCCTTCTAATTGTTGTGAAACCACTGCTGAGAGAGATCCATATAGTTTATATCCTCCTCTCTATTTTGGATGTGTAAGGATGCCTCTGAAGCTAGAAGGGGTAATAGGCCGTTGTGATGGTGGTAGCACACTGTTTGCTAAATATTACTAACCATGTATTACAAATTATTTATTTTTATAGTAATAGAAAGTGTTCTTAAGCTTTCATTTGTGCTTACTGCTATTTTAGTAATAGGTAGTAATGGTAATAGAAGGATGATTGGACTAGATGATCTTGTGGGTCCTTTCCAACCTTGTGTTTCTATGATTCTTTCATGAGGTAGCTGTAGACCGCGATGAGGTCTCCCCTCAGCCTGCTCCTTTCCAGGCCGCACGGGCCCAGTGCCCTCAGCCGCTCCTCATATGTCTTCCCCTCAAGGCCCTTCACCATCTTCGTAGCTCTTCTCTGGACACTCTCCAACAGTTTAATGTTCTTTTTGTACTGTGGTGCCCAGAACTGCACACAGTGCTCGAGGTGAGGCCGCACAGCGCGGAGCAGTGCAGGACAATCACCTCCCTCAACCGATTAGCAGTGCTGTGCTTGATGCACCCCAGGGTATGGTTGGCCCTCCTGGCTGCCAGGGCACACTGCTGGCTCATACTCAACTTGCTGTCAACCACGACCCCCCTAGATCCGTCTCTGCAGAGCTGCTCTCCAGCATCTCATCGCCCAGTCTGTACATATAACCAGTGTTGCCCCGTCCCCCGGTGCAGGACCCGGCACTTGCTCTTGTAAAACTTCATGCGGTTGGTGATCGCCCAGCTCTCCAATCTGTCCAGATCTCTCTGCAAGGCCTTTCCACCCTCAACAGTCAACAACTTCAAGTTTAGTGTCATCAGCAAATTTGCTCAAAACACCTTCTAGTCCTACATCCAAATTGTTTATAAAAGCATTGAAAAGAACTGGCCCTAAAACGGAGCCCTGGGGGACCCCACTGGTGACCAGCCACCAGCCTGATGTAGCCCCATTTACCATAACCCTCTGAGCCCTACCCGTCAGACATTGCTCACCCATCGTATGATGTTTTTTATCTATGCTTGACATTTTTAATGGGATTGTGTATATGGTTTGCTTTTCTTGTTCTCTAAAATGACTTTTTGAGAAATCCTTTATATAATGAACATGAAGTTGAGGAATCACAGACAAGACAGGTGACAAGAACTTCTGAGGTGCTCAAAAGAGTACACCATAAAAATATCCATTTCTGCTTCCTAGCTTTTTTCCTAATCTGTTGTAAGTGCATTGTCATCTTTCTCCCGTGACTGCATTCTACAGGGCTGAGTTTTTGGGATACTAGCTAGCACTCCTGAGCACATTACTTCAGATTTCTAGGCCAGTCTAATAAGCGTCTTCCACCACTGTGGCACCAGTATGAATATGAACCAGTCCTTTTTGTTAGAATTGTAGGGGTTGGAAGGGACCTGCAGAGATCATCGGGTCCAACTCCCCTGCCAAAGCAGGTTCCTTAGAGCAGGTTGCCCAGGTAGGCATCCAGATGGGCCTTGAATATCTCCAGAGAAGGAGACTCCACAACCTCCCTGGGCTGCCTGTCCCAGTGCTCCGTCACCCTCACCGTGAAGAAGTTCTTTCACATGTTGGTGCGGAGCTTCCTGGGCTCCATTTTGTGGCCATTGCCCCTTGTCCTGTCCCCACAAACCACTGAAAAGAGGTTGGCCAAATCCCTCTGTCCACCACATCTCAGATATTTATACACATTGAGGAGATCCCCTCTCAGTCTTTTCTCCAGGCTGAACAGCCCCGGGTCTCTCAGCCTTTCCTCACAGGGGAGATGCTCCAGGCCCCATTATCGTCTTTGTTGCCCTCTGCTGGACTCTTTCCAGGAGACCCCTGTCTTTTTTGTACTGGGGAGCCCAGAACTGCTGGACACAGTGCTCCAAGTCTAACTTTTCTCAATTGTTTCAGGATCTATCTATGCTATATAAACCATGGAGCTTTCTAGGCAAACACTGGCAAATCGTGAGCCAGGTGCAACTCAATGCCGACGTTTCCGTCAGTGTGTTAGGGGTGGCAGCTTTTTCCAAGACTGACCTACGCCTGGCACCTAATCTGCGTTTCAGTAGATGTACAGAAGGGAACAAAGAGCTGTGTTGTTAGCACTGTATTTAAAAAGCTACCGTGAAGAAGATGCCTGTGTTGAGCGGACAACAGGAAGCTTTCATTGCATCTCCAGGCAAAGGAGAGGAAAAAAAAATATCACTGAGGCAAAAATGTGTTTCTTCTTATCCACTTCAAGACGATGTTGAAAACCTGGTATCCTAAATGCATCTTTACCTCTGGAACCACAGTCAGCTCATTGCATTGCAACTGGAAAATTTCATACTTAAAAGGGAATGACAGGCAACGAGGAAGCAGGAGCGTTCCTGGCATCAAAACTTTTGCTCTTCAAAGTTTTGGGCAAACTTCTCCCCGTTATTAGTCTGGAGAGAAGAAGACCTTCACAGTTAAATATATATAAAGGTGTAAATCTCAGTTGGACATGAACAGCTGTCACAGCTAAGGGTTCCCAGAAGCCCCATTCTGTTTTTTCTGACTTGGGGAAAAGATCAACTTTTAGCGTCTGAGGTAAAAACATTGCTAAAAGCAGCGGTATTGAAGAAAAGTACGTAGTGGGAGTTAAAGCGAAGCGTAGACTAAGATATCTGGACACGTACTGAAGGAAGAGCTCCTCTTTATTCAACTTGGAGGTGGAAAAAAAGGGGGTTGGGGGTGGGTTTTTTGTTTGTTCGCTGTTTGTTTGTTTTTTCTCCAAAGGTTTTGGGGGTGTCCCAGCCAGCCCCGGAGGGCATTCCTCCCTCAGCAGCGGGCACCTGAGGGGAACTCGGGGCTGGAGAAGAAGCCGAGGTCGGGGAGCCGGGCGCCCTCAGCGCCTTTATGCCCTGAGCCGAGGCGAGCCGAGCCGGGCCGGGCCGGCCGCCGCCTGCCGGGCGGAGTGGCTCCGCCCCGCTCCCTGCCGGGGGAGGCTGAGGCACCGCGGCCCGCCGCTGCCTGGCCCTGCCCGGCTCTCAAACCCTCCCGGGGACGGGGGGGGAAGCTGCGAGGCGCCAGGAGGATGCGAGTGGGTGCCGCGGGCTGCGAGGCGAGGGCCCGGGCGGCCGGCGGAGCTGGGACTTGGCGACGGCTCAGCACCCACCCCGCCGGCGGCGGACGACTCCCGGAGACACAAAATGGCGGCGGCGGCGGAGGAGGCAGGCGGCGGGGCTGAGAGGAGAGGGGGGCGAGGCGGCTGCGGGAGGCGACCCCAGGCGGCCACGGGAGACCCCCGGGGAGAAGGCGAGGCGCTCCCCCGGCCGGCCCTGAGGAGAGGGGCGGCTGCGAGCACCCCTTCCCCGGCTCTGTGAGGGGGGAACGGGGCGCGGTTGGGCTGTGACAGAGCCGGGGGTATGGGGGGCACACGGGCAGGGCGAGCAACTTCGCTTTCCGTGCCTTGAAACGGGACGGAGCCAGCCGAGACCGGGCTCCCCCCCCCTCTATATATACACACACGCGCTCGGTGTGGCGGTGGGAGGGGAGCGGGGCCATGTCCCCAGCCCTGCCGGGGGGTTTTGCGGTGCCGGGGGCTTTTGCGGTACCAGGGGCCGCCCTGACGCCCGGCTGTCCCCCAGGTGCTGCGCGGCGCTGGAGATCGGCAGCCGGCGGGGCGAGGCACCTAATGGAGGCAGCGGCGGGGCTCTGAGGGAGCGGAGAGGCTGCGGCTGTCAGCGCTGCCCGGTAGGTGCTGGGGCTCCCTGTCAGGCTTGACGGAGGAGTTTGGCTTCGTTGAAGGGTGAGTCAAGGCTGAGGTGGCGGTCCCAGCCGGGACAGGCGCCCCAGAGAGCGCCTTGGGGCTGTCAAAGTGCACGGCGATCCGTGCAAAGGGGGCTTTGTTGTGGAAGGCCTGAGGTGAACACGAGCAGCCCGCTGGAGGGGGAAAGGAGAGGGGAGTTTGGAAAGCTGTGCTGCTGGTGTTAAGCAGCAGCCTGTGCTGTGTTGGTGTTTGCTCAGAGGGGTTTCACGCACGAGGAGCTGGTGGGTGCTCTGAGGAACCTGGTCCAGCTGTGGAGATCAACCTGTATGAGGCAAACCCCAGGACCTAAATGCCATAGGCTGTAAGTCCAAACCTCCCCGAACAAGCAGACATTATGTAGAAAACCCATTTGTTACCGTCTTGAAACATTGCCAGCAAGGCAGCCTCTTCCAGTTACGCTGTTAATTGGGTTCTCCGGAGCTCGTTAGAAGGAGGTGCCATTTTTTCTAAACGAGGTGACTGCTAACTTCAGGCTGGCAGTCCTACTAGCTTTCCTCAGCCAAAAAGCCCTTTGCATTTCCGTAAAGCACCTGTGCACTGTGCTTGTTTAACAAAGACAAGTTTGAGACATAACACTTGGAGGTAGGGCACGCATTCTCTTTGTGAGGCTTTCCTACTCCTTGAATGCTTCTTGTGGCTCTCCTGGGCTCTCTCTTCTCTTGCCAAGCCCTCGATGACCTGTGCCTGCTTCAGCTGCATCCAGCGCTCCGTTTGCTAGCCGTAATTGTCGTCATTTATCTCTGCTGGTTATTACTAGGAAAACCGATGTTTATCGCTGCGTGTCCATGCGTCCCTGGAGCCTGTTAGAGCTTGGTTTTGAACGGTTCTGCCTTTTGTAAATTTCTCTACGCTGAAGAATTTCTGTCAAGTGATGGACTTTGTGCTGTTGTTAGGATTCCTTTTGTTCCTAATGTACCAAAAAGGCTGTTTCCTTGGATCTTTTGCTTCCCTTAGCAGTTTGTGGTGTTTCACTTAGGCTTATTACTATCCTTGCACTGTTTTTTCCCCAGTCACTTACAAAGCCTGAGGGACAGGATTAAATTTTTTTTAATCTAGTTACCATTAATATAAATGATCTTTTTGTTTGGATGTGACTTCTGAATTCATAACAGTCTTACTTCAAAGATCTACGACTGGTTTTGAAGTCTGATGCTTTCTTCAAGTTTGAGTTGAGAATTTCTTCCATCTTTATGGAACTAACTTCTAAAGCAGCAAGTCAGTGTAAACTGTTTTTCTAGTTCTGTTTGCACATAATAAATATAACGGAGGCATACTCTCTTGTGGCTGAGCTCTGGCCAATCTCTATTTCTATGGTCAGTTTCGCTTTGTCTCAAGGCTGAAGTCTAGCTGAGAATTCCCCTGTGCCAGATGCAGTATTTTTGTATATTATGAAATTAGCCTCTCTAATTTTGAGAAATGCTGAGCTGTCGTGGTTTAACCCGGCCGGCAGCTAAACACCACGCAGCCGTTCGCTCACCCTCCCCCCTCCCTCTCTGGGACGGGGGAGAGAAATGGAGAGTGAAGCCCGTGAGTTGAGATAAAGACAGTTTAATAAGACAGGAAAATAATAATAACAAAAATAATAATAACAATAATAATAATAATGATACAATGGTGATAATACGAAAGTAATAGTATGTACAAACAAGTGATGCACAATGCCATTGCTCACCACCCGCTGACCGATGCCCAGCCTAACCCCGAGCAGTCCGGACCCCTCCCCCCAGCTAGCCACCCCTATATATTGTTTAGCATGACGTCAGATGGGATGGAATACCCCTTTGGCTAGTTTGGGTCACCTGTCCTGGGTCTGTCCCCTCCCAGCTCTTACTGCACCCCCAGCCTGCCCGTTGGCAGGACAGAGCAAAAGGCTGAGATGTCCTTGGCTTAGTATAAGCACTGCTCTGCAACAATTAAAGCATCGGGGTGTTATCAGCACTCTTCTCATCCTAAGCCAAAACACAGCATTCCACCAGCTACTAGGAAGAAAATTAATTCTGTGCTAACTGAAACCAGGACATGAGCCTGTTGCAAAATTGACAGAAGGAGCTCTTTGGGGTCTGTTTAATAGAAGTCCTACGTGATAAGTTTTGGGGTGATGAGGGGAGGGGACATTCTGACCACATTTGGCGCAGTGCAGGAGGGCCTGGACGCGCTGTTCCCTTCTGTGAACTCACGGTCGGTATTCCCTCTCCGTCCTGTGCCAGAGACGTGAGGTCACTGATCCATAAATGCCCGAGATGGTTTGCCTCGGAGTTGCCGGTGACTTGTAAACAAGTGATGCAATTTTCAGGATAGCACGGTTTCCCCTCCTCCCTTTGTTTCCTCGCTATTTCCCAGTCAGGTACCAGTATCAGTGTTCAAGTCCGGCTGTCGGTTGTATCACCTTTGCCGAGTGTGTGCTCACAGGAATCCAGTTTTGTGGTGTTATTAATTAACTTTCTGACACTGTCACATCAGGCACTAAAGGTGCTTCCTCCTGCAGTCTACACAAGGGATGTGATGACTCAAGTTTTCAACATCTTTATTGTCATGGGTAGTATTAATTCTGATGTTCATCTTTTATTGCAGTCCATCATGTTAGTTTGGTTTGGTTTCGGTTTGGTTTGTGGTTTCGTTGTTGTTTTTTGGGGTAGCTCAGGGCCTCCTGAAATACTCCAACCACTCTGCTGCATAAATAGTTGTTTCTTTTTCTGTGGAGATGGGAGCCACCAAAAATGCCTCCTTTCCTTATCCTGTAGCAGCCAGATGGCATTTCATAAGGCTGCGCCGTGCCTCCCTTTGGCTGATGGTTCATTTCCAGTTCTCTTGCCTTTCTGAGAGCTGGAAGGAACCACACCAGGACCACTCACCTCTTTTCGTGTACCCTTCAGAGTGCAGTGAGCTGCAAGGTGTTGCATAAAGCAGCATCTCTGCTTCCAGGGGATCCTTTCTACCCAGCTCTGGAAGTCAGCCCAAAGGGAGCACAGGGCTGCTGACGTGGAAGAACGTGAAGGGAAAAACAGGCAAGAACTCTGACCACGTTGCTACTAGCTCTTAGAAGACCTTGGAGATAGATCATGGAGAGCTTAATGATACAAACATGCTTTGAGAGTTTGACTTCTGCTTGCACCTAACAGGTCCAGAAGAGCTCACTTCCAAAAAAACCAACAGGCTTCCAGTTGTGTTTGGAGCCGTTCCAGAAAGCCACTTGGTGTTGCAGGTTCTCGTTGGGTGTCTTGGCCTTCTTGACCCACAGCTTGAAGCCGCTGCTGGAGCCAGCCTTGGAGCCAGCAGGGAGCTCCTGAACTTTGTCATGGTTATGGCAAAGGCTGCAGGTGTTCAGCGCCCTGAATCTGGAGAGCATCTCTCAAGCCACATATAGTTTGTGAGACCAGAAAGAACTGCCGGCTTATAATGAGTGCTGTGACTTAGGCGCACGGTTTGTAGAGGTTTTAAGGCGTAGTGCATGAGTGCCAGGCTCCTGTTTGGTCACTGGGACAAAACAAGATCTGGGAATGTTGGATGTCCTAAAAAGAGTACAGGGGAGACAACCGGGGAGGAGATGTGGCTCTTCTTGGCCTTGTTTAGCCCCCAGCCCCTCTACACCCCACAAACCTTAGTTACAGCTGTGGGCTTCTGCAGAACGTCACAATGCCTAGTAAATCTTTGGGATATACTTAAAAGCAGGAAAATACTGTGTTGGTTTCTTCTTTTTTGTATACATAGGGCAGCTGCCAGCAGCAGCACCTGCTGGAGTCGAGGGTGCTGAGCAAGGCAGGGTCGTGTCCCGAGCAGCAGTCACAAGGGGAGCTGAGCGGAGCCCGTCTGAAAACTCGGGGGGTTTCTGCTTCTTAGCAAGCTGAAACACAGCTCCCCGTCCCCAGTACTCCTCGCTGTGAGGATGAGGACTGAGGAAGGCTCACCCTGCCTGCAGCTTCTTCAGTTCTTCGTGCGGGGAACTCGTGGAGGAGCCAGTGCCTCTGGAAAGAAAGCACCTGTTGGTACTGTGGGCATCTGAGCGTGATGCTAACCCACGCAACGCTGCCCCTTGCATCTGACAAATGTTTTACAACTTCAACTTCTTTGCAGGTTTTACTTAAATTTGGTGGAGGAGGCTGTGGCTGAGCAGAGAACTAATTTGTTATTTCACTAACTGGAATAATTTACAATGGAAAGAAGCTTTTTTTAGTTAAAAGTTGTGTTTCTGATTACAGCTTCCGGTATTTTACCTCGCAGTCCACAAACACTCTTCTTAAACTTGATTCCTGACAAGTCGCTTTTCTCAATTCTCGCGTTCTTGGACTCCACCAGGGGAAAAGGAAGGCCCTGCTAATATTGCTTGGCTGTTTCCTTCCAGAGGAAGGAGGGGAGAGTTGAGAAAAAGAGGAATGAAGTAAAATGAATTTACTCTTTGCACACGTGCTGAAAGAATAGGCAGGTGTTCTTGGGAATATCTCATTTAAATCTTTGTGTATGTGTTTCGAGAGGATGCGTCCTCACTTAGAGGAGCCAACATCCCATTGCTGGACCTAATCCTGATGGGGCTGGCATCTGAGGGTTACGCGGGCTGCTCCCGGCAGAGCTCTTCCCACGCGGGGAGGCCGAGGGAGCCGGTCGAGCACTGCTCCGCTGCCTGGAAAGATTCAGTCATTTCCACCCAAAGCGAGGAAATAAAAAGCTCGGTCAGCCATTTCATCTGGAGATACCCCGCCCTCCTCCAACAAATACGAAAAAGGGAAAATGTAGGCTTGGGCCCTCACATATCCCAGCAGTTTGCACCCATTCGGGCGATGCGATTGGGGTCGGGGCAGGCAAAATAGAAGTTACCTTTATTTTTTTTTTTAATTTCGGCAGAGGAAGTTATAAGGTTGATGTTGCCCCTTTGATATTTGATTTAACCCACTGACTGCCTGGGAAGGAAGGCGTCTGTTTAGTTTACCTTTGTCCTAGATTCAGTTTTAATATCTCATGTTTAATTGGAGGGGGAGGGGGGGGAGGAATCTTTATTCTTAATGATTCATGCTGCCTCAAAGCACAGTGGTTTCTACTTGTGTGCTGCCTTTCCCACTGGGGGAGGCAAACAAAAGAACAATAATTTCAGACTCCTCCTTCAGTTTCCAAGAGAACCTTAGCTGCTCAGGGATAGCTCTGAATTTTAAAAGCATTTTTTTCTTCCAAATTATGTATTGATTGCACATAAAATAGCAGCACCGTAATATGCAATTTCAAACAAATGCACGGGGGTGCTTGGTTGCTTTTAATGCTCCTCCTTTATTTTTATTTTATTTTTTTTCCTCCAGCAGAAAACAAAAAGTGGATTCTGTTCCCATAAGCCGCTCTTGCAAAATCTGCACAAACATTTATTAGTCTAGACACAAAATATTCTCAGCCGGCCTCAGCCTGACGATGGCAAAAAGAAATAAAAATAATAATAATAATAATAAAAAAAAAAAAGAAAAGGCAAGCTAATATTGTACTTGGCTGTGAAAAGGGAAGGGGGGAATCATGCCCCAGGCTAGTGAAGCTGTAACATTTTGCTGGGGCTGCCTGCAACAACAGATGCATCTCGTTCCCCTGGGCTTCCAGTCCTGCCTATTCTCTTCTGCTGAACTTGGCCGCTCGCAAACATTCCCTGTGAGTACCACACCCCGGGCTTCTCCTGGACGCTTTTGATTTGATTGAATGATGGCACCAGGCATGCTCCTCTTCACCAGGCCTGCTCTTCTGCCCCAGAAATCATGTAGCGAATTCATTGATTGGAAAACGTGCAAAATAGGTGGGATCTGGGGTGACTGGTAGAAATCAAAAGGGTTTGAAATAGGCGATGTGACCACAGCTTAAACCTGCAGGAAGGGAGCATCGACCCGAATGGTTTATCTGAATCTTCAGCTGCAACTTCTGTAAATACCAGCTCCTTCTCCTCATTTGCTACCATGGCAGTTTGCAGACTTTTGCTGAGTTAAAAGGACAAATCATAGTTGTGTGCGTTTGTTTGATCAGGCCTTTACCTCAGCGCTCACGTTCTCAGACTGCTGGGGTTTTATATTTTTGTCATTTTCTTAGAAAATGGCGAATGATGCATATCCCGGCTTCCAGATGATTAGTTCCTTTTGCTCCCAATTTGTGTCAGGCTGCGTTTGGTTGGAAATGAAAATGTAATTGCAAATTCCCCTCAACAGCACAACATGTCTGTGGTATTAATTAAAGCACTGTAAATACGTAGAATATCTGAGAATGCATTCCTTCGAGCATGGCCGTGTTTTTTTAAACCTACAGAGGAGGCAAAATACGGTATTTAGGCTTAGTAGATGAAATGTATTGCTTCTGTGGTGGCAGATCCGTGTCTTGAGATTTTAAACCTGGTGTATCTCATGCTCGAGCCTTCAAAGGAGATGTTACATAGACAATAAAACGTCCTGCTTTTCGGGGAGGGCTCTCCTTAGGTCACTCAGAAAACGCCTTCAGTCTTCACTCACTGCAGCATTCACAAAGTGAATGCCTTCCTGTAAGGTTAGTCACCGATGGCCACTCATTCCATGCTTTCACTAAGAAAAACCTTCGCAGCTTTGAATCTGAATTTCCTGCCCCGCGTTTAGGTGAGCCCGGAGCGGCGTCAGGCATTGCTGGGCTCCTCATCCGGCGGCGATGGTGAAGTGAAAGATGCCAAAAGTGAAGTTTGACAGTGAGCTCGGGGGCTTGTGCTGGCCCGGTGGCTCTCTAAGCCCCCGTGTCTGAGCAGCGGGAGCATCCGAGCAGCACAGGACGGAGCTCAGCAAGAGGCTGGGGTCAGGGCACTGCTGCAAATAGCAATGCTTTGCTGGCTGCAGAAGTTAACCAGGTACACAGCGCTGTTTTACTACATGGTGGAGACCTACGGAGAGTGTTTCTGCCCTCCTTTTTAGCTGAAACATCCCCAGATTCTAAGGGGAAAAGGAATAGAAGGGACTTGCGGAGCAATGTTCTAGTGAAACCCAGCCTTCCTAAAGAAGCCTGCCTGAATAATTCCTGTGAATAACAGACTGTTCAGCTATTTCTTAACATAGAAACGGTGCTGACTGCTTCTTCAGAGTAACATAAGTTAGTGATGCTACTGAAATAGTTGTGGTTCAGACGTAGATCTGATTTCTCCTAAGCACGCTGAATTCACAGCTGTTGATCCTCCAGAGGAGGCTTTGCAATTGAACACCTGGAGAATAGGTAAATTTCCCGCTGTTGTTCTCCTCTCCTCTTGTTTTGTTTTGTTTTTTTTTTTTTTTTTTTTTTTTTTTCCTAGTAGCATAGGCTTAAGACTCTGAAGAAACGGGCTGCTTTTTTTCATTTCCAACACTGGCTGTTCCTTTTGAGCCCCGCCTTCTATTTTTGCAGTCACAAGATATGTGAATGTAAATTCCTGGGAGAGAGGTAGAAAACTCTGTTTCAACTGGTGTCTTTTTCGGCTATGTGGGGAGACCAAATAGGGTGGTTTTGAATCTTCTGGCTCTTATTCAGAGCAGCAGCATGTGGAGGGAGACAGATGCGTGTGCTTTTTTAGTGCAATGGCTTCAGAAGCAAGAGGGGAAAAAACACTTTCTCTGGGAGCTGGAGAAGGTGTCCTAATCGCAGGAGAGGTTTCTAAATGGCATATCTTTGCGAGTGTTCCTGTAGTCTGGAGGTTTTTGTTTGTTTGTTTGCCTTTGGAAGGTTTTACTGTTAATCTTCACGTCCTTCAGCAGAAGTGAGAAATGTGATTTTATTTTGTGCAGTGTCGCGGACCCTCCGAAATCTACTGGGAAGGATGAATACCTCGCACAGTACCAATGTGATGACAGTGGAGACAAGGAGAAACCAAGAAGATCAAAAGAACGTGACCTTATTTCAAAAGAAAACGTTTTGTACGGCAAAGAGTCTTCTGAGCCTGGTGAGAAATTGCGGCAAACTTCCTCTCTCAAGTGTGACACTGAATGTAGCTCTAAAAAGCTTTCCTCCTCAGCTATTGCAGAGAAATGCCAAGGTAGAAAGGACAAGACTAAAAACACTGAGAAAGAGCATTACCAAAGCAAGAGGGAACATGCTCCTAGTGAAGAGAAGGAGAGTCAAAAAGCAGGTCCTTCCAGCGGCCAGGTTCAAAAGGCGTCACGCTGGAGCTCCGAGTTCGGCAGCATTCCGAGACCGTTTTGGCGGTTGTGGAGACGGCCCTGGCTGAGGTGGCTGCTGCTGTTGCTGCTGTCCCCTCTGTCCTCGCTGTTGCCGCTGTTGCCGCTGTTCCCGGACCTTGGAGACCTCCGGCGGCTCCCTGTGACAGGCCCTGTGGCCCCGGGGAGCTGCCCGCCGCCTCGTCGGCCAGCCCGGCAGCAATCCTGCCAGCACAGAATAGCTCACTGCGTTTCAGGGTAAAGTGACGATTAATTTCTATTTCCTGGCCTGGGTGCTGCTTCCTTCTTTAAGGAAGCTTCAAGGTTAAAGGTTAAGCTCAGTTATGTCAGGGCCCAAGTCCGTTTTGTGAAGGGGCTCTTGTACGAAAGCTTAAGCTGGGATTGACTCTCTGCTAAGCGGAGGCCAAACGTGTACCTACTGAGAAGCAGGTCCTAAGTGATAACATTTTCTAAAGAGACTGCTAAACACATCTGAACAGTGCTGCTGCAGAACTCTGAATGGGGGGATAGCAACTGTCTTAACTGATCTGGAATCTTGAGTTTACTTTTCAGTGGACAAGAGGTGTGTCTCTCAAGGCAAACAAAGAGAGGAGTAACACCCGATACTCATGTCAACATAAATTTATGCTCAGAGCGTAGGTGTAGGAACAGCATCGGTATGTATATGGAACATCGGGAGAGGAAGCTCTGTCGGTATTTACAGTTTTTCTACTACCTTGTCAGAGAGACGTTATCTCCACATTAGAAATGGATGTATTTTGAAACAGTGGTGGTGGATCGGATTTCTTCTTTCTAGTGTTAATATTTGCTCTTGAATCGTACTTAATACCTGGTAACGCCTCAATCAGTTGTCAAAAATAAACTTAAAAATGTGTAAGGCTTATCTCGTTGGTCAGTATAAAGATCAAGGCTTTTTTCCTTTTTCCTTTTTCCTTTACCTTTTCCTTTCTTCCCCAGTGTTGTTTTTCTTTTCTCCTTCTCACTACAGTCTTAATTTTGTTTCTTGTCCCTTAAGTGTGTTTTCAGTGTGTTGCTGAAACATTTTCTCTTTCAATCCGAAAAAAGGAGCTGTCACTGGTGAAGATCGGAGCTTATCTGAAAATCCCTGAGCCCAGGAGCTGTCACCTTAGTCTTCCAGTCGGACAAGGACGACTTCATTTCTCGTGTAAATGCATTTTTCAGGTTTGCGTATTGTTTTTTCAGGAATGGAAAGTGTGTATAAAATGGATTTAAAATCAATCTTAAATGTAAAATGTCAAGGGAAAAAAGTTCTAGTTACAACCTCTGCACATAATTTGCCAGCTGTGGGACTAGGAGTTTTCTTATTTACTGTGTTTTGTTTAACGTGTCTGAAGTTTAATGGATAGCAATCAAGGCGTGCTAGAAATCTGAAAGCACTTTATGCTTTGTTCTCTCAGTCATTTTGGTATAACAAACTAGCTTATGTTTTAAACGCTCCATTAGGTTAGTGGTTTCCCTATAGGTAACAAGTCCCTGTGTGCTACAGTAAGACAGTAACAAAACATGAAGTATAGAAGTTCATCCTGTCATGGATGCTTCTGCCTACGGACACACAATTATGCTTATTTAAAGCGGTATCACCTTGAAACCTAATCAGCATTTTAAAAAGGACTTTGTAGCAGTTATTGGCTTTTGTCCTGGAGGGCTGAGGTTTGTTTTGTTTTGTTTTACATTCAGCATTTCCATTTCTAGCTTACATTGCCCTGTTGTTTTGCATGAGGAAAACGTGCAACTTTACAAAGCAGAACGGAAAGAGCTGCTTTTTAGTCTAACGTTTCAGTTTTTTGTAGGAGTTTTAAATGTGGTAGGAGTAAAACACCAGAAGTACTGCTGCCAAAGTTATATTCAAACTCGTATTTCGTGGAGAAGCAGAAGAAGCCCAGGGAGAAATAAATTTGCAAACGTGCTCTTCATGCTCTCCTTTCCCAAGATTTCTCTGAGATATAGCCCATCCTCTGTGGGTTTTGAGGTATATGGTTCCCAGGAGTGAGAAGGAGGGCCAAACATCTCTCTTCTTGGATCTCAACATGCCAGGGCTTTAGTGTACTGCCACTTACGGCTCCGCTTTTTCACCTGGAAAAAGCGACCACATGATGTAGACTGAGGAGCCCTCACAAATTAACTTGCTATCACAAAGTGACGCCCAGAAAAGGTGTATTTAAAAGCTAGGCTCATTATAGAATAACAACAAACCCCTCATGATTGGTGCAGTAGACAGTGAGGTAGAGGGCGATCCCTGGAAAGACAGAAGAAAAGGAGCAGTGAGTTCTGGGTACCTTTGTGCACACGAAACAGAAAAACACAGGCAGTGAAGTAATAGTGTTCCATTACTAACGCCAGCAATAGATAATTGCAACAATTACCTATTAGATCATAGGTAATAATTAACAGATAATTGTGCAACTCTGGAAATCAATAAATAACTGATTCCCCTCAGAGAATGTCTTCTACATTTTTATATTAAAAAGACTCCAGAGTTGTAATGGATTAAAATCCTACGGAAGTGAAAGAAATGGCATCAGCCACTAGTTCTGCAGAAGCTAAAAGTAATACCGATAGAGTTTAGATGGAAATTTTCACTTTGTGTGTTTAGTTTGGGGATTCTTTTTAAATCATTCATACCAGCGATTTAGTTCTTAAGGCTGTTTCTTTGAGATTAAGTGACAGGACTTCTGCTACTCTTTTCTTCTTGGAATGCTTCTTGATATTCTTACGTCAACCAGAACTTCTGTCTCTGTCGCAGATGTCAACAATGACCGTAGTTAAGAAGCCCAAATCTTCAAAGTCTAAAAAGCCCTCTTCAAGGCGGTCTGGCAAATCCAAGAAACCAAGTACTAAAATACTGATGTCACGCACCGCAAACTGGGGCCAGATACCGCCTGCAGAAGATTCAAGCCAAGTCTCTGTGGCCCAAGGACGTGGAGGTGCTATTTACTGTAGATCATCTGAAAAATCTAAGGCTTTTGCCCCAAGAGATCTAAGTAAGTGTGAGCTTTATCCTGACTCCATTTTCTTCAAAGCAAAAGTAGAAAATGCAGTTCTTACTTGTTGCACTGATAGAGAAGGGGACTAGTGTGAACAAAGACTTCAAAAGCGAATCCCCTAAGGCAACTGAAGTGACTGATGTTACAGAAATTAATTTTGATATATTTACAGTCAACAGAGAAATATGGGGAGCTTTTTGTAATGCACAGATTCATCCATGTCTTTTCCGTTTTGCAAAGAAAAGTGTTTGATTGTTGCTATTCACAGCTTCCATTTTTCACACGTTTTTTGAATGATAACATTGCTCAGGAAAAGATCTGGTATCTGTAGGGGTACCGTCATTCCTAGTTACTAGTTTTTACCTTTTTTCCGTATAATTTCAAGTCTAAGCTTGTGGTTTAAGTTATAATAAGGAAAAAAACAGTAGTTGAGTTAATCAGGTTAAAGATTATAGATGGAGAGGAACTTGGCATTAGGTACTACAAACAGAATGGCAGTTAGCCTTGCCTTAGAAAAATTAAAATGGTTGACGAAAGCTGTTTTTTGTTTTTTTTTTTTTTTCCCCAAAACATTGTGTTGACCAGCCAATTTGAATTTGGCGGTATTAAAGCTGTCTGCAATAATTTTCTTCTGGCTTGGATTGTAGCTAGCTCCTCTAGGTGCTCCTGCAGAATAGTATTTTTTTAAATACCTTCCTTAGAAACAAACAAACAAAATCTCTTTTTAAATTTAACTTTCTTGCAGTCGTTAATGATGGAATTGCTCCACCACAGAGCATTCTTTTTCCACCTGAGAAGATTTGTATGGATTGGCGAGAAACACAAAGTGTTGGAGTTGGCCTGTACAATCTTGGCAACACATGTTTTCTTAATGCTACTCTACAGTGTTTGACCTACACACCCCCACTTGCCAATTACATGCTTTCTCTCGAGCACGGCCAGTCATGTGAGTACTTTCTAAGAGTATTTCAAATCTGTTGGACAGCTCTGAAGGTGAAAGAACAGCAGTGATTCTGAGACAAGCTTATTTGCCTGATTTTACCTGTAGAAGCTGGCTTTGAGCACTGTATTAGCAGTGGGCTCCGAATAGCATACGGAGTGCAATTAATGCACTGTTTGTTTAATGAATGAATTTATTTATTTATTTATTTATGTATTTATTAAAGGATCATTTATTGCTTCGTGGGAATAATGAAGTGCATTGGACAGTAATGCATTTAGTAGTAATTTTAGAGAGTAATACATTTTTCAGCCTGTGGAGTTCACATTCCTGTCAGCCTTTACAAATGTGACTTTGCAGTAGTCTTTTAGATTTCTCATCACAAAATGCATTTGAATACAGGCTTAGTGGATACTTTTATTCTGTAAAGTTGTGTGAAATGAAATGTTACAAGACTGTTGGGACATTGGCATCTTGGGAGAATAGAATGTAGCAAGGAGAGTGGATATCGTATCTATAGTTTAAATTTTACTTAGATGTTTGTTTGTAGTTATGGATATTTTGCTGGACTGGGATGCTTTCTTCTTTCACTCTTCAGGTCGTGAACAAGATTTTTGCATGATGTGCACAATGGAGACTCACATTAACCAGGCCCTGCGTTGCACTGTTGATGCCATCGAGCCTACGCATGTTATCAGTAATCTCAGTCGTAAGTGGCTTCAGATGTGTTTCTTTTCGATAGCTTGTAATCTTCAAATACTTATTTGATGTGTATAAGTGGTTTTAACACTAGAAAGAAGAGAGATTTTAGAAATACAAGAATGATTTCATTTTTAAATGAGGTGAATACTATCATCTTCTTCTTTAGGAATAGGACAACATTTCCGTTTTGGCAGTCAAGAAGACGCACACGAGTTCTTGCGCTATACTGTTGATGCTATGCAGGAAGCGTGCTTGAATGGAAGCACTGAGTAAGCATAAACAAGTTCACTTTCATACATTCTCTAGCCCCTTCTAGTCCTTTATTTACTATCAAAAATGATCTCTAGCACCTTTTAGTGCCTTATTTACTATCAGCAACGAAAGTCTACATCATCCTTAGTTTTCATAAAACTCTTTGAAGAGTTAACTCTGCGCCTTAAATCTTCTGAGGTCTGATTATAATTTATTTCCAGATTGGACAGATCTTCTCAAGCTACCACCATCATTCATCAAATATTTGGAGGATTTCTAAGATCGAGAGGTACTTTAAAAAATATTCCTGTCCTTAGAACTGATCTGTGTCTTTTGTCGGTAGTAAAGCAGTCTGTAGTTTGTCTAAAGTAGTATCTGGCAACAACTTGAATTTGGACAGTTAGTCTCCTTCACATAAGGTTAAGCATTTATATTTTGCTTCCAGTGAAGTGCTTGAATTGCAAAGCAGTTTCGGATACGTATGAGGCATTTCTTGATATCACTTTGGATATAAAGGTAAGATGTTTTCTAAATATAATTCATGATGTTTAAGTACATGCCTAACTTTCTAAATTAAACTTGTTTACCTTAAAAAACCAAACCACATATAATGTTAAAACGTAAGAGCTTGGTGGTGCTAAGGAAGTGGATTGGACTTTGTCCTTCTGTGGAACCCATGTAAATAGTCTCCACATTTGCATTGGGTTTAAGGGGAAAGAATTCTCTTTCTGCAAAAATTATAATGCTGTCATACTTCTCTGTTGTTCTACCCCAATGTACATCTAATTGTTAGACTGATGAATTTGTCCCCGGTATTGATGACAAAGCACACTATAGGTGCTGTCTAGGCTACTGGAAAAGTATTTGTTCCGAAGTCAAATGACTTCCAGGTGAGGTCAATGCTGAGCATGCTCTTTCTGCCTCCTTCTTCACAGTGCTCATAGTAGATCGCTGGAGTATGTTAGTAAGATTCTCTTACAAACTACTAGTACGTCTCTGGAATTTTGAATTTACGGTGACTTTACGCTCTTCTTTCTCGCTCCTCTAGGCGGTTTCATCTGTTACCAGAGCTCTGGAACTCTTTGTGAAACCTGAAGAGCTGGGTGGAGAGAATTGCTATAAATGTAGCGAGTAAGATTTTGACGAATTAGGTCTTAATCCTAGATGTCAGTTTTATATGTTGCATGACTCTGTTGGACTACCTCTAAACTTTGGATCTACTTACGAGTTTTGTGGAAGTTTATAAAACACTTGGATTTTTGTTTCTTTGGAGGGGGGAAGTCTTGTTCAGAGGCATTCCCTATGGGTTTGCAATTCTCTGGCTCGTATTTTGCCATCAGAATTCAAAAAGAGATACTTTTGTTCTTTCTATTTATTAGCTCTCGACAGTACTTTTCTTGATGTAAACTGCCCAGTTTCCGTTGTTCTCTGGGCTAGTGGCTAATTTTCACTGCTTACACTGTAGGTCCTACCTTGGAGCGGGCAATGTATCAAACTGAACTATTGTGTTTCAAAGGATGGCAGACAGTTTCAGTGTCTTTCCAGACAAGCTCAGTACATGAAGACTTCCTACTGTTAAATGTCTCCCTCCTGTAGAATGACCATGTGCTTCTGTTGTATTTTTGATGTTGATAGACGACCTATGTTGGAGATTATTTGCAATTTCTAGTCCTGGGGACCAAGGCTCTCTCGTTCCACTTTCATTATTTGTATTTCCCTTGAAAGCTGAAAGAATGTATCCAGGATTGGAGTTCAAATAGCCACTTTTGTAGACCAAGAAATGGTACCTTGCCATCCAACCTGGTAATACCCTTTCGTGAGAGATTCCTGTTCCTGCTATGCCCGGGGTTTTGGGAGAATTTACCTTCTTCACTGTATTAACAAACCTGACACGCAGTGCATGGGTTTATGAAAAGAAAAAAGACCAACCTATTATGCAAGTAAATGTCATTCAAATAGCATAGGCATGCGTGAGACATTAAAACGAGTTTGTTTTGGGGGCGAAAAAAGAAGATGCCTTCAAACACTTATCTCTGCTTGTTTTTAAGGTGTAATAAGATGGTTCCTGCATCCAAGAGATTTACCATACACCGTTCTTCCAAGGTTCTCACAATATCACTGAAAAGATTTGCAGATTTCACAGGTGGAAAGATCAACAAGGTATATTTACCACTGTAATGCAACTATATCATTGTGTAATGGGACATCCCCCAAAGCTGAAAGTTGTTTATATTTTCAGACAGTAATTGTAGACTAACGACTATGGCTTATTCTTTCTCTTAATATCAATAAAGTTCCCGCTTGACAAGAAGCATATGCTTTCCTCTGAGAAGGCTGATTCATCAGGAAACAGTTCTCTGCAACTTCTAGTCTTAAACATTGTTTATGGGAAGACTTATTTGTAGTGAATCAAGAAATATCTTCTAGAAATATATTCTAGAAATAAATTCTAGTCTGTGTTTTTTGGAAGTGTTTTTCTCTGGCTAGTCCACGAAGTACTCTGGGATAATTTTCTATCTTCTTGGTCTCTCTTTAGGTGGTGAAATATCCGGAGTATTTGGACCTGAGAGCCTACATGTCACAGTCAATGGGAGAACCACTGCTCTATGCCTTATACGCGGTGCTGGTACATCACGGTGTCAGCTGTCACTCAGGACACTATATATGCTATGTAAAGGTAGAAGTCAACAGCATTTCTAACAGGGTAAAGGTTGTGCTGGCAAACCAGTGAAAGCGTGACTAGCAGCTACTGTTTCTAGGGAAAAAGATTTCATTATATTTTTATTTGACACGTGTGTATTTTGTTCCTATCCGTGATTTCATTTGGAACACGTGCAATTCACCTAAAGAAATGGTTGTCTTTATTTGCAGGCTGGTAATGGACTTTGGTATCAGATGAATGATGCTAAAGTAGTCCGTACTGACATTAAGAGAGTTCTTGGTCAGCAAGCTTACATACTTTTTTATATCAGGTAATAACAAATCTTAACATGTGTTCAGAAGAGATTTACTTTCCTGTTATTGATATTTTTCTGTTTTGCAAGTGTTTTTCTTGCTATCCCAGGGAAAGATTATTATTTGTCTAATTCAGTTCTGTCTAACCTGAAATTCTCTGTGTCATTTATTATCTTTTGTTGCTTGGCCTGAAACTGCAGCACTTGTGTAAATTGCTATCTATGTGTTACCTGTAGCTGGCTAATTTAGAGAAGGAGAGGAATGAAGGTCATCTGTCGTGTAAGAATGAATTATTGTTCTGAAAGTGATAGTCTTAGTAGGAAGACTGTTCTCTCCTTTTCAGTTTGTAGTCTTGGCGAAGCCTTCTGTAGAGAAGGCTTCCATATCGTATGAACTGTTCCTCTAAAATTATAGGATGGGATTTAATCCAAGAGTAGGCTGAAAGAAAAACTAAACTCCGATCACTGCTCTTTTCTGAAGGCGCTATGATTTGACACTTGGAGAACGTGCGTTTTACTTGCCAGCACCATCTTATCCCTGTTCATTCCCTCCTGGTCAGCAGGGGGCTAATAGTAAGCAGGCTGGATTTATGGGACCACGACTTCTTCCTCATATGATTAAGGTAATTCAGGGAAGTGGGAGGGCAGGTAACGGCACCAAACTGCTAGTGGGTTTGGGGTTTGGTGTGGGGTTTTTTGTTTGGTTTTCAGCATCTTAGTTTTGTTTTCCTTCCCATGCTGCAGCTTTCTTCACAGCCTTCATGCTACAGCCAGAGTCATTCAAACAGTGGTTACTGCTAAATTGTGCAGCCATGCGACTCCATTACTTAATACCTCCAAGACAGCTTTCTAAAGCACAGAGAGCTACGCTCTTTGACAATTTAAGCAGAGTGTACTAATCCTCGAATCATTTAAAAGAGGACTTGTTTTTCCTATCGTCGTCACTTTAGCTAAGACAGGGAAAACTAAGTGTCTTATTCCTGAGCACCAGAACAATTACTTCAGGCTTTTCAGGGTATGTTTAAAGGGGAAAATAAATATATTTGGGAATAGCAGCAGGTAATGTTAAGTTGTTTGGCTGGTTTTCAAAGATGATGTTAATTTGATTCCAATCGGCTGTAAACCAAAAGCAGGAATTGAATACGCTTATTGGACTTGCATTTATCTTTAAAGGGCAGTGTGTTTTTCTTTGTAGGTGTTAAGACCATTTGTAGAAATACTCAGTAGGAGAGTTTTGTGTTTCAAAATGTTAAATGCAGTGTTTGCGTTAATCCATCTTGCCATTTCTTCTTTTTAAATACAGAATTCAAGCCGTTTAAATGGAAATGGATCCATAAAAGAGGACGCAAAGACCACTGGTGTCACCCTAAAAAGGCCATCTTCAGCACCACCGATGGCCTGTGTTCAAAACCAGACAATTACCAGGCCTTCAATTACTGATCCGTCAAGAAAACAGAAGATCACCTCCAGTATTCACAATAAATTGCCTGCTCGTCGGACTGTGTCACAGCCTGACTGTCTTAGCAGTGCTGCGGAGGACGAAGATCTCTACCAGGCTGTTCCTTCATCCACAATTACAAATTCGGTAATGCAAATGAAGCAAATGCAAACAAGCAAAAAAGTTTCTGATGAGATTTTTGTGGAGCCAACAGTGAATGAAAATCCTAAACTCAGCTCTGATAACACAGTCCCTTACGGTGCAGAATCTTCAGGAAAATCTGAGGAGGAGTCAAAGGGCTTATTTAAAAGGAATTGCAATGCAATGTCCTCTAATGGAATTTTGGTTGGAAAGGTAGTCCGTACATTGCAGCATTCCGGTTCTTCCTGTCAGAATGCTGACGAAGGAAGATCCCAGCATGAGCTGCCAAAAACCGATTCACTAAATGGTGCTATTAGGTTAGTTAATGAATCGAAAGAAAACGGACTGAAACTTGATGATTCCACTTGCCGAGTTGAACCTGTTAAACCTTCTGAGATGTTCTTTTCTAAAACAAATGGATTGCTTGAAACATAGATTTGCTCCATCGAGAATTTCTCACCTATGATGTATTCGGGAGTGTTTATTGTGTTCCTAATTCAGGTGAAATACTGAGAAAACACAGCACAAATGTGATTGTAAGACTTTGTGGTATTATCCCATTAGAATTTGCAGACCTGAGCTTACATTACAACTTGTCAACTTAAGCTCAGCTGAGATAAAAATTCCTAAGTTTCATAAAGTAGATTTTGGGAGGTGAGTTGGGGTTATCTTTGAAGTGTAGATAATGCATACAACTCAAAACGGTCTTGCTTACCATTTAATGGAGAAATTCTGACAAGACTAGTCCTCAGTACTACTACAAATAGTATTTTTTTGTCTGCTGACTTGTGCGTTTTGATTGCAGATGCCTGGAGCTATGCCTTCAGTCAATCGAGAAATCATCACGGAGTCCCTCACAGCCAGCCAGCTGAACAGCTTGTCAGAGGAAACGAGGTAAAATGAGCACAGTCTGATTAAGACAAGACCTTATGGAAGTTCGTTACGGTTTTATCTGTCTACTAATAGTATTTAATGGAAGGATTTAAATTAGTACAATTCCATGCTGTATGTCCAGCGTTACGAACAGAACTAATGATCAGCACTGAGCATATCACTCTGATGCAGGTTGGTGCCTCAAGGAGAACTTGTGTTCCTTCATAGAATGTTTTTCCATTTTTCTCCACTGTCTGGAGAAACACTGGCTGTTCCCCGCTCGCCCCTATGCCTTTTTTCTCAGAGCAGCAGGTGGAAGGAGACGGATGCATTTGCTTTTTTAGTGCAATGGCTTCAGAAGCAAGAGGGGAGAAAGCACTTTCTCTGGGAGCTGGAGAAGGTGTCCTAATCACAGGAGAGGTTTCTAAATGGCATATCTCTGCGACTGTTCCTGTAGTCTGGAGGTTTTTGTTTGTTTGTTTGCCTTTGGAAGGTTTTACTGTTAATCTTCACGTCCTTCAGCAGAAGTGAGAAATGTGATTTTATTTTGTGCAGTGTCGCGGACCCTCCGAAATCTACTGGGAAGGATGAATACCTCGCACAGTACCAATGTGATGACGGTGGAGACAAGGAGAAACCAAGAAGATCAAAAGAACGTGACCTCATTTCAAAAGAAAACGTTTTGTACGGCAAAGAGTCTTCTGAGCCTGGTGAGAAATTGCGGCAAACTTCCTCTCTCAAGTGTGACACTGAATGTAGCTCTAAAAAGCTTTCCTCCTCAGCTATTGCAGAGAGATGCCAAGGTAGAAAGGACAAGACTAAAAACACTGAGAAAGAGCATTACCAAAGCAAGAGGGAACATGCTCCTAGTGAAGAGAAGGAGAGTCAAAAAGCAGGTCCTTCCAGCAAGAGGAGGTGTTCTCAGAGCGTGGAAGTTGTTGAGCAAAAGCGTCACAAGCAGGAGCACTGGGAGGGAAGCAGGTGCAGATCTTTCCCTGGTGAAAGAAACAGCCCTGAGAATGGCAGAAGAGCAGTCAAATATTCAAAGTACAGATCTGGCAGCGGAGGAAGATCAGAACAAGGTAGCAATAGATATTACCGATCCAAAGGGGAAAGAAGTTGGAGCAGAGAAAGATACTATCGAGATGAAGCACGGAGGTGGGAAAGTTGTAGCTATTACAATGATTACTATTCACCTCATGCGACAGGAGACAGTAGAGAGAGAAAGTTCTCTCACGGCGATGCAGCCTTTGACAAATGGACTGCAACTTACTACGGCAGGTCACATAAGCATTATCATTACAAAAGTGGATGGCCTCACGGTTCCCTCTTGAGAGATGAAGATGGACGTCGCTTTAGCACACCCCGAGCAGACTTGCATCGTTGCTCGGTATCTCAGCAACATTCTGGAAGACATTCTCGTGAAAGACATGCGCTTCCACCTGTGTCAGCTCATTTGGAGAACTGTCGCCAGAAAAATGAAACAGAAGGAAACAGAAAAAGAAAATCTACCCGTGCAGAAGGTAGTGAAAGTGAAATAGAAAGGAAAGACAGAAAGATAGAAAAGGAGCTTTTAGGTGGTGAAAAAAATGCAAAAATATCACAAGTTCTAGAAGAAAAAGAAGTCTAAGGATAAACATGGAGAGAAGGATTCCAAGTAAGCAAGGATTCCAGCATACTCCGCATTTTTTATCCTAATTCTTTTCTGGGTGCTTCTCATGTATTCCTTCTTTTTTTTTTTTTCTCCTTTCTTTTTTCTTCTCTTTTTTTCTTCTTCTTTTTTTTTTTTTTTTTTTTTTCTGGTATTTTCTAAGTTACTTAGATAGCATCAGCTGGCTGGGGATCATGTTGTTAGGTTGATCAGTGAAGATAGGAAAGCTATTGCTGAATTGTTTCAGAGCACTAGCTTTGGACCACATAGTTGGAAACACATCCGTACACCATTCTGGATTAGGTTAAAAGTTTTTTTCTGCTTGCACGTATTCCAGAGCTAGCCATTGTTAATGATCTGTGTACAAACCAGGACCTATGGTCCTCCAATCTGAGGGCTTAAGTTTGCTACATCTAAAGTAAGTGGCGTGTGCACAAAGCACCACAAAATAGCTGACATGCTGCAAATCATCACCTGTGGTAAAATAAATAAAGTTTCATATAGGCAACAAGTGCCACATCTTTTTTTCTCTTTTAAACTTGCATGTTTCTTTCAGACTTCACGATTTGTGTTTCTGTGTGCTCCACTTTGACAATGCCAATCGCAAGCGTAAAACAAGAAGAAAAAGGAGAAGAAAAAGAAGAAAAAAGAGAAACAGCAGGAAAGTGAAAGGCTCCTTGGAACACTTAGATCCTCATTTCCAGAAGATAACGCGGGAGAAGAAGGAAGAATCCCATCCTCCAGATGGCTCTTCATGTGAGCAATGCAGAAGTGAGAGCAGTAAACAACCTTACAAGGAAGGGAAGCCTTCCAGCGCAGGCGAAAGCAAGAAATACAGCTCCGTCTCATCCAACGAGTGTATTAAAGGTAAGCGGCCGCAGTGTGTTTGAGGAATTACTTTTCTATTAATGTAGAGATTATTTCCAACAGTCTTGAAGTGCTTGGTGACTTAACAGTCTGCTGGATATTAAAAAAAAAAGCTGATGGACTTTTTCTTTCCGTTTTTAAATGACCACTAGGAAAGAATGCCTGAAATAAAGAGGTGAAAGGCAAATAGTTTTCATTTGGTGTGATGATTAAGTGGCAAACAAGAGGAAGAGTTGCAAGATCCCTTCTTAAATTCAGTCCAGCCAAGTAGGAAAAGTAAACGTGGACAGCTGTATCTTGGCAAAGAAGATAGTAGGGAGCAAGGAGGTTTAGCAGTCAAGATGGAAGGTGATGCCATGAGGCTTACAGGCTAGTAATGTTCTAGTGAAACCCAGCCTTCCTAAAGAAGCCTGCCTGAATAATTCCTGTGAATAACAGACTCTGTTCAGCTATTTCCTAACATAGAAACGGTGCTGACTGCTTCTTCAGAGTAACATAAGTTAGTGATACTACTGAAATAGTTGTGGTTCAGACGTAGATCTGATTTCTCCTAAGCACGCTGAATTCACAGCTGTTGATCCTCCAGCGGAGGCTTTGCAATTGAACACCTGGAGAATAGGTAAATTTCCCGCTGTTGTTCTCCTCTCCTCTTGTTTTGTTTTGTTTTGTTTTCCTAGTAGAATAGCCTTAAGACTCTGAAGAAACAGGCTGCTTTTTTTCATTTCCAACACTGGCTGTTCCTCCTGAGCCCCGCCTTCTATTTTTGCAGTCACAAGATATGTGAATGTAAATTCTTGGGAGAGAGGTAGAAAACTCTGTTTCAACTGGTGTTTTTTTCGGCTATGTGGGGAGACCAAATAGGGTGGTTTTGAATCTTCTGGCTCTTATTCAGAGCAGCAGCATGTGGAGGGAGACAGATGCGTGTGCTTTTTTAGTGCAATGGCTTCAGAAGCAAGAGGGGAAAAACACTTTCTCTGGGAGCTGGAGAAGGTGTCCTTATCGCAGGAGAGGTTTCTAAATGGCATATCTTTGCGAGTGTTCCTGTAGTCTGGAGGTTTTTGTTTGTTTGTTTGCCTTTGGAAGGTTTTACTGTTAATCTTCACGTCCTTCAGCAGAAGTGAGAAATGTGATTTTATTTTGTGCAGTGTCGCGGACCCTCCGAAATCTACTGGGAAGGATGAATACCTCGCACAGTACCAATGTGATGACGGTGGAGACAAGGAGAAACCAAGAAGATCAAAAGAACGTGACCTCATTTCTAATGAAAATGTTTTGTACGGCAAAGAGACTTCTGAGCCTGGTGAGAAATTGCGGCAAACTTCCTCTCTCAAGTGTGACACTGAATGTAGCTCTAAAAAGCTTTCCTCCTCAGCTATTGCAGAGAGATGCCAAGGTAGAAAGGACAAGACTAAAAACACTGAGAAAGAGCATTACCAAAGCACGAGGGAACATCACGGAACATTTTCCGTGATTTTCTTCCTGAGCAGAAGTGTGCAGTACTCCTTTTCCATTAATGTAGAGATTATTTCAAACAGTCTTGAAGTGCTTGATGACTTACCAGTCTGCAGATGTATTATCAAACCAAAAAAACAAACCCGACTTGGTAGACTATTTTTTTCCCACTTTTGAATGACTACTAGGAAGAAGGTTGTTCCGGCATCAAGAAAGTCATGTGGAATGTAACAAAATTTACTGAACCAGTAAATAAAAACTATATTTTTCTATTAGTTCCATTGTTTCAACTCTTCTGACGCTTATGGATGGCACAGATAACAGAGGGGAGATCGTGGTAATCGGAGCTACCAACAGACTGGATTCTATAGATCCTGCTTTACGAAGACCAGGACGCTTTGGCAGAGAGTTCCTCTTCAACTTGCCAAATAAAGAGGTGAGAACTTAAATTCAACGTTAGTTCTACCATGGCAAAGTCCAACTTTATAGGAAAAAAAAATAATTGACAACTTGAACAAAAGAGTGATATGTGGAGACACTGCGTTGTTCCATGGAGGGCAAATCTGGTACTGGATATATATGGTCAGGATGATACCACCAAGTAGTTAGTTCTATAATCAAACCTTTCATTCCCAAAGTTGTACCTGTTTGCTTAATTATTTAGTCCACTTGGGCGTTTTCATCATGAAGTTGTGATTTTGGTCTCAATCCTTCACTTCTGAATGAATAGGGGACGTGTTTGCATTTGATTGTGCCCCGGATCGGTGGTAGTAGTTTGAGTCATAATTATTTTCTTCTTTATAGTAATTGTAGCAATTTGAAGCATTGTGCCAGAAGTGCTTTCTGTGAATTTACTGCCTGAAAAGCAAATGTGATGAAGTAATGAGACTGTCACAATGAAAGCTTGCTAAGTTTTAGAGAAGATTTTTGGACAACAAAGAAATGTTTCTGGATAAATTTTTCATTACAGTATTTTCCTCTGGGTCATTAGGTCCCGTAGTTTGGAAACTTGTTATTGAAGCTATAAATGCCTTTTCTTTCATTGTAGGTTCCTAGAAAAAGTTCAGTATAACAAATAAGAAATATTCAATTTCCTGGTTGAAAATGCAGAGTGTATATTAAATAACTGTAAAATACTTGAAAGTTGAGCAAATAAGAAAAGCGTATTAATAGATGAGGGGTTTTGAGGAAGGACTGGGTTTTTTTTGTTTGTTTATTTGTTTGCTTGCTTTTTGGTTTGTTTGTTTCTTGGTATTTTTAAGGAAAACTTGGGACAAGCTAAAACGCAATGATTTTGCTTCCAGGCTAGAAAAGAAATTTTCAAGATTCATACTCGTGACTGGACCCCTAAGCCACCGGACATGTTGCTTGATGAACTAGCTGAGAAATGCATTGGTAAGACTGAAACCAAAATGGATTCTTGCTTGTGAGCAAGTTGTAAAGAACCTTAGCTTGTACCAGGCAGTACCCAAGCTCTTGTGCCTTGCTGCACAACTAGTCAACGAGGCAGCTGGCACGCCTTCATAGCAATCAGAGTTAGATGCTTTCATCTATTTACTCTTTGTTGTCGTTCTTTTTGTTGTCTGAGAACGTTAAATGGTTCTGGGGCATCTTCCTCAAGAGTATAGTTTTTGATGAGGAGTCTGTTTCAGCTGCATAAGCGCAAGATGAGACAGTGCGCAACATGAAACTTCCCTGCAGAGCGGTAGCACTTTGAATTCCCTGTTAATCTGTTTGGTTTTGGCATTACAAATTGTTTAAATGTTGCATGTTGTAAACCTGGGCCTTGACTGATGTAACGTTTGATTTTTGTTTGTTAGGATACTGTGGTGCAGATATCAAATCTTTATGTACTGAAGCTGCGCTGTGCTCTCTACGTCGATGCTATCCTCAGATTTATGCAAGTAGGGAGAGGTTGCTACTATTAAAATAAAAGCAAAAAAAAAGCATTATATAAAAAAAAAAAAAAGCATTATATTATGCAAGTAGGGAGAGGTTGCTTCTATTAAAATAAAAGCAAAGGACTTTTTCATGGCTCTGAAGAAGGTTGTTCCGGCATCAAACAGGATCGTGGCTTCACCCGGACAAGCACTATCACCCATTTTCAAGCCACTTTTTAAAAGATCAGGAGCGAATATTTTACAAGTTGTGCAGAAGATCTTCCCGCATGCACAGCTCGCACTAAAGGAGGACCGACAGCAAGGTATAACCACAGCATCCACTTCTTTATAATTCTGCTAAAGCAAAAACTTGTGGTTTGTGCAATCAACTTAAACCTTTCAGACATAATGATGGTAGAATTTTATTATTTGCATGTGCATGTCTTTCTTTTGGGCATGTCTGGAAGATAACGCATAGGTTTTATTCTGGATTCGAAACTGAAATGCCAAATGGAAGCCCTGAATGACTCAATACACAGTAAAGGACGATGCGTTCTCTACTGAAGCATCCTGCTTCTGACGGCAGCTAAGATAATTAGCATTTGTAGAGGTTGACTTGAGGTTTGAAGTATAAGGCACCTATTTTTCTTTAAAAAATCAAAACTCAGATATTTGGAGGGGAAGCATTTCTAGGTCAATGTTTCTAATTCCTTTCTGAAGAATGTCGGGACCAGGATACAAGTATAACTGGTCTAAGCTAAATATTGTTTTAGCTATCATCATTTTTAACCAGTCTCCTAATTTAAATGTTTGTAGATCGTACTATACATGTGCACGTGAGATCAATTAGCACTGATATTTACTAGATGAATGGAATTCTGTGGCCATCACATCCTTAATCCCCGTGCTTTCATTGTGGGAACCTCCTCCAGAAAGAAATGGTCTTTTTTTTTTTTTTTTTTTTTTAGCTATTTAGCAACTGCGGAAATTGTTTGTAATCTCCTTTATTCTAAGGGGGAGAAAAAAATCACCAAGAGTAGCGTACCTTATACGTACACATCAGTGGGACTTAGTACAGCTTTGTAGGGCCTTGTGCCATCTCCTTAGATCTGTGGTGGGATGAACTCTAGGAAATAGCTTTCAGTGTGTGCTCTCAAATGAAGAAAGGGTTTTGGCACTGATTTAGAAGCTGTATTCATGTAAGAGAACGAGACAAAGGCTATTCAGGAAAGTTAACAAACCTCTTTTGTCTTTCAGACCATTTAAATCCTATTTTACAAGATGATACGTTCGACAGTGATGACGATGCATCCTTGGTTTCTGGAGATGAATTAAAAGAGGGAATGCCTGACGGACCAGAGAAAAAAACGCCTCTGTTTCAGCAGGTAAAGAAAGATAGATCCCTGTTATGTTTAGATTCTCAGGACTGCTGAGTCTTTGTAAACAGTTCCAGCTGTTAAAAGTGCGAGGGGTGGTAGACGAAGGGGTAACATCAAGTTTGTGTGTTGAAGGGGTGCTTGGTATTCACAAGGAGAAAGGGTGAAGGGACTAAAGTGGTAATGA